>NW_022589720.1:3946377-4181365 GCF_004348235.1 Phoca vitulina
TGCACACTCCAGGGCATGCACACACATGGGCATGCACACACACACACACGGGCATGCACACGCAGGCATGCACACACCGCACACAGAACACACAGGCTTCCTGCAGCCTGCTGTCCAGTTGCCTGTCCACCTCTAAGAATTTGCTGCTGATCTGCTATCTTCGTCTTGCAGTTACGGGTGGACACAGGGAGACAAGAACCTTCTTGCTGACACTGCTGGATAAGGGCCACAGCACATGCCACCCGAGTCGAGGGCGTTTCTATTTGTAAGCCATTAAATTTGTACAAAAACTCCCAGCTGCGTTTATGTTTATTTAGAGCAGAGGTTGTAATGATGAGGCCCTTGAGGGCTGTAGTCTCTCATCCTGACCTGAGACCTTGGTCTCGGGGACAGTGGGGAGCGCTCCGGTGGGGAGCAGCTGCAGACTTGGAGAGAGAGCACCCCACCCCCCAGGCCCCAGGAAGGAGACAAAAAGGGAGAAGCATTCATGGGTCTCCCCGGAGGGGAGAGATGTCATCACAGTGGGACAAGGAAGGTATGAGACCTCAGACTCTCAGGAATAAAAGTGGATTTGTTTACTAGCTGTTCCTGAGTTCGGGAGCTGAGCCTGCCCTGCAAGAAGCCCTTGGCACTCGTGGGTCCCGTGAATGGGGGGGGCACGGATAGAGCCTTTGAATAGAGCCAGCCAACCATCAACCAGGGGCTACAGAGCGGCAGGCATCCCCAGCCTTTTGCCGTTGGGCCAGAGACACACAGTCATCCCTGTAATTTAAAAGAAACCCAGAGGCAGACATTATTTTGAAAATGTATCTCTTTGGATTTCTGATAATGACTAAGAGTGATGATCGGTTTTCCCCAGTCACCTCTTCAGAGCAAATGTAGCGCCTTTGGTGCAGGATGTCCAACAAAGCACGGGGATTGTTCCTGAGACAGACGAAGTCCAGAAGGGAGAGCGTTTTCAGGATTTCAGTGTTCTGGAAAACGTGCGCTTAGCAGGTTGCCGCTCAGACCCCCGGGGAGTCTGAGACGGGCACACCCACAGGGGTCGACTCCGAGGGCGTCAGCACGGAGGGCGCCCAGGAGGTGCCGTCACATTCGACAAGGTTGTTGAATCCTGGGATGGCAAGAAGACCCAGTTTGCTGACCTCGGGGTGGGGGGACGCTCCCCCTGGACCACAGCTGATCCCCCTAGTCGGGCAGTCGTGGAAAGGGCCCTGCCTCAGCTGTGCCTGGCCTCAGGCCTTGGATGAGGGAGGCAGGCATGTGGAGTTGAAGGACGAGAGACAAAGCAGGGGCCCAAGGACCTGGAAGAGGCTGGTGTTCGTGGAGGGAGCAGCCCAGGGATGCTCTTCAGAGGGTGATGCTCCTGCTTCACCTCCCGCGCCCCCTGCACGGGGGGCTGGAACTGCCTCACTGCCCCCTCGGCAGAAAGACCCAGAATTGCCCACCGGCAGGCCATCCTTTGCCCCCCGCGAGTGTGGGCCTCAGCAGGAGACACAGACCGTAAAGAAACATGTTTGCAAATGTTGCCGAGGTCCGGTGGTGGCCCTACCAGGGCTGAAGGCAAGAAGAGGCCCCCTAGAGGAGGGGCACCGGGTCCTCCCTTGTCTGCAGTAGGGACACCCGGGCAGAAGTAAGCAGGTTGGCGGGGGGGGGGGGGGGGGGGAGGCAGTCCACGAGGCTGCCAGGTGACAGTGACACGGGAAGTCTCGGCCCCTTTATGAGACGGCCGGCTCCCCTGATCACACACTGGCCCTGTGCACACTCTACTCGGACTCAGATGTGGCCGGACATGGCTCTGAAAACTAAAAGACGAGAGGAAAAGGTAATTGCCGACGCAGCTCTGGTCAGCTAGAGTGGTGGCTCTGCGAGCCTGGCCCGGCCTCCAGCTGAAGCGCTGTGCGTAGAAATGCAGGATCTCAGGTCCCACCGCAGCTGCCGAAGCTCCGGGTTTGGGGTGGGCCCAGCAGGTGGCTCGCCTGCACGTCGGCTTCGAGAGCCGCTGACCTGGGCTGGAGCTATCAGCCGTGGGGCCTGGATGGATGGCCCTGGCACTCGTCCCCGCGTGTAGGTCGAGGGACAAGGGCAGTTCCCCGTCTCTGCAGCACACTGCCCCCCGCATCCTGCCATGCACAGGAAGAATTACCTAAAATGCTCACATTAAACCCCATCAAGTTAAAGAAGACGCCATCGGCTTTGACTTCCAGATCCAGTCCCAGAGTCTCTCTTCACAAAGCGTGAAGGATCGCAGTTTGAGTAGGGACAGGAAATCCTGGGGACGGGCGACTCCCTTGCGTCCAGCACTCGGCATCCAGTGCCTAGATCGGCCCCTGGTACGTGGGAGGGAGTGATTCTGGTTGTGAATAAATGAGTCTGTGACAAAAAGAATCAAATCACTTCTTCATGATTTTAAGTGGTGCAAAATGATGGCTAGATCTCTTGTGTTCAACTGAGACATGTCGTTAGCAAGACTGGACTTCGGCCCCGGCTGAGGCCAATGCCAGGAGCTCCGCCGATGGCAGAGAGGTCGTGGACGCGTACGGATGCAGATGTGACGCGGGCGAAGCCGTGGGCCCCGGGCCAGTTCCTCCAGCTCTCGGCGGGGCCGCAGCTGGGAGGGGCTCGGAGGGCCAAGTGCAGAGCCGGAACCGTGCTGCGGCGGCCCGCTCGGAGGGGTGCAGTAGGCAGGGGGCAACACGGGGCTCCATCGTGGATGAGGCTGCTGATTCCGACGCCAGACGCGGATCTGCCCACACCGTTCTTTTTTTTCTGATTGCTACGGTCATATATTGAACCTGAGCTATTGACGACTTTCACCGAAGTTGGTCTTGAAGAGAAAGGGGTGGGCCTCACGGAAACGTTCCAGACCCACGTGCATATGAGCGGGAGCCCTGCGTCTTCACCTCCGGGGGCCCCGCTCACAGCGGGTCCTGGGAAAGAAGCAGGAGAGCAGCGGGCTTCTCCCCTGCAGGCTGACCTCAGCTGTGGAAAGCCGGCCTGGGGCGGCCTAACTGCACTTGCTCGAATGGGGGTCTGGCGTGCCGTCTTGTACATTTTGGCAGCCAGCCTGTGCCGTGGATGTACTGGTCCTGCACAGATCTATCCTTGCATTTTACAGGATTTAGCATCCCCACCACGCACCAGATGACTGCAATGTTATCTGACCCCCTCTTCTTGCAGGTGCTCCTTAATTGCCTACATTCTTGACATTTTTGAATGAGGAGTCTTTTTGGAGCACAATTTACATAATTCAGTGAAGACTTCAAGTAGCTCTCTGGACAGATTCACTGCTTGCTGGTTGGGGCTCGTCCGTCTCTCTGATGTCGTGCCCACCATCCAGCTCAGATGGACCCGCGCACATAGTCTGTGGGCTGTGAGCCTGGCAGCTGGGGGAGGATGACCTAGCCATGCGGCTCCTTCGTGCCCTGGTTCCAGTGTGCTAGATTGCCTTAGAGTACCAGGGCCTATGTGTTCCAGAGCCATGCCCATGGGAGGATGCCAGCGAGCCCAGGCTGCTGGTGTGGCCACCTCCAGGCAGGCATCCAGAGTCCAGGAACTTGGGGTCTAGAAGGGACTTCGTTTCATCATGCCTCTGTGGAAGTTGGCTTGTCAAGGTTTTCCCTGGCAAGAGTCCCGGAAAAGGTGCCTGAGTGATGGCCTTCCACGAAGGGCATTGTTTCTGATTCCAGCCCCAGAGCCCGGTAGACCTGGGGAACGATCCTGGTACCCCGAGATATGCTCCAGTTTCCTTGTATTCAGCAGACACGGACCACTCAAAAGCATGTTAGACCTCCAGTACTTGCCCCCTCTGTCCACACATGGGATTAATCCGCAATCTGGTCTGCTTCCCCATGATCACTGAGGAGTCTGGGTGGAGGGGAAGAGAGGGTGCCCCGGACCCCGGAGGCCCCAGATGACCGCTGTGCATGTGTTTTTCCCAGTGCACGGCCAGCTGTGGGGGCGGCGTGCAGACCAGGGCCGTGCAGTGCCTGGCGGGGGGCCGGCCGGCCTTGGGCTGCTTCGTGCACCAGAAGCCCACCGCCTCCCTGGCCTGCAACACCCACTTCTGCCCCATCGCAGAGAAGAAAGGTGAGTATCTGGAGCCCCTTGGCTTGGCCTTGGCATCCCGGGGTGGGCTGTCATGTGTCTGGAGCAGTTCCTTAGTGGGCCCAAGGAAGTGGGGTGCCCACGGTTAGAGAGCCCTGGCGTTGGGGTCTCTGTCTCTTTCAGAGAACGTGCAACTGAAGTTCGGTGGCAGGAGGCTGGACCGTCGTTCCCGGCGTCACTAAGTGTGCAGGTGCCGCACAGAAGGGAGGACAGAACGTCCTGAGGGACGTTCCAAGGAGGGCTTTGTGGAAACAGCCCCTCGCACAGGGCTGCCTCTTCCCTGAAGGGCTGCCCTCCGCAGCCTCAGAGCCATGCCCCCGCCGCCCGGGACCCCGGCTAACACGGCGTCTGTGCTTTTCAGATGGCTTCTGCAGAGACCACTTCCCCTGGTGCTCTCTGGTGCCCCAGCATGGGATGTGCAGTCACCAGTTCTATGGGGATCGGTGCTGCAAGACATGCTCCACCTCCAACCTGTGAGGCCCGGGTGGCCCTGCCCAGGGCGGAGAGTAGAGGTGCTGTGCCTTCAGCCCAGATCAGCTGTGCGCTGTGCATCGGAACGCGGCCAGGAGGATGCAAGCTGGGAGAAGAAGAAGAGCTGTGTCTGGCTCTCTGATGGGACAGAGAGAGTGTGTGCGTGTGTCTGTGTGAGTGTGTGCACGTGTGCAAATCGTGGGTCTGAAGGCATGCCTGGGCACGCATGCGCACACATTTCAGGTGAAGCATGGAGGCAGGCGGGAGGGCCCACTCTGCAGACCCCGAGTCGTGCACATCACTTGTACTTCAGCTGAATCAAGTCAAAAGACAGAAGGAGCCGAACTTGCTAAACGCTAAATATGTGGTGCTTTGGAGAAGGAAGGAAATGCCATGACATTAGGAACATGTACAAAAGATCTGCGGCTACGTACACCGGCCTCCCTCCCACCTCGAGGCCCTGCCCCAGGTCTGGACTAACCAGCCTCCCTCTGGAGAAGGAGCTGGGTGGGACAGCTCCCGGCAGGTGTCCCCACGGCCCCCTCTTCCCACCCCGGGAGCCCCACTTCTCTCTGCTGGGACAAGAGGCTCGAAGGGGCGCCTGCCCTGCCAGGGGGGACACTGGACTAAGGACTCCGTGTCCCAATTGGAGACTTTGCCTCTGGAAATGGGAAACATGAAGTCCTGCTATGGTGCTTTGGTCCCTTTCAGACTCACGCTGGGGGAGAGAACTTTTATAGCCTACGTGTTATCCTTCTCTGTTACGGACAAACGAGCGTTTCTACTCCAACCTGTTCCTTAATGTTTCTCCCTGAAATGACAGAATCACAGGTTATACCAGAATCAGAGAGCGACCAGCTACGCCACACCCCTGCCGTCCTGATGAGCCGCTGGCTGTCCTGCCCGGGCGGACGTCCGCGGATGTGGGGACCCTCAGAACCCCATGCTTCTTTGCGTGTGTTGTGCTGTTTTTGAACTTTTTTCCCGTGAATTTTGGTTGTTTTGTAAGACCCATTCAGAAAGAAGGCCAGCATTTCCGCATGAAGCTGCGCACAGGCCCCCGACACCCCCCGCAGTGTTGGTACTGCTCTGCATTGTCCTTCCTACCACGTGGCTCCATTCCAAATGGGCACCTGGATATTTATATTTGCTGAAGTTTTATAATAAATTTTATATTGTACCGCTTGCTTCTGACCTGCTCTGATTCCTTCTGAATTTTGTGCCTGAGATCCGGGGGCTGGCATGGAGGCAGGGAACTGGTCCAGGGACAGAGTTGGGGCTGGAACAGGTCAGAGGATGAAGTGGCCCTAAATAAGGAGGCTACAGGGAAGACAGCAGGTGACCGGGGATGGAGGTGGCCAGTGTCCTGGGCAGGACGCTGGGGCCACCCGGCCGGGGGACTGAGGTTTTTGCAGCTTCCACTGGAACCTGAGCGGGGACAGCTTCCCTGGGCCACAACTAACTCGAGGGCGACCCCTGACCCTGTGATTCCTGCTTTATTAGACAGGGTTCGCTACAGAAACAGAAAGAACAGGTGTCCCATGGAGAGAGAAGGGAGCCTTATTTTAGGGATCTGGCTCACAGGGTTATGGGGGCTGGCAAATCCAAATTCTGCAGGGCAGAAAGCTGGAAAGAGGGCAGGGTTTCTGCATTGCAGTCTTGAGGCCAAATGCCTCCTTCTCAGGGACACCTCAGTCTTTGCTCTTAGGGCCTTCAACTGATTGGGTGAGGCCCACCCACACTATGGAGGATCATCAGCTTTATTCAAAGTCTACTAATTTAACCAGTAAATGTCAATCATATATAAAATATATCTTCATAGCAACACCGAGTCTAGTGTTTGACCAAGCAGGTGGGAACCATAGCTCAGCAGGTCACCGTGTGGCATCATCCATCACACCACTCCCCTTGGCCTGGATTAAAACAGCCCACATGGGGCACCATGGAACGTCCCACTCACCCTCCAAACCTGCCGGGCCTTCAGACAACCCCAGCTGCTGATGCGGCTCAGCAAGCCTACCCCGCCTCCACTAGCGCATGGCCCCACCAGCGGGGGACAGAATCCTAATCCCGAATCACAGACAGGAAGGTGAGACTGGAAATGGATGCAGTGCTTCCCGGTGTCACGGCCAGAGGAGACCGAGCTGGGACTCTGCAGGACGCAGGCAGCTCGTTCCAACACATGAGGGTGTTATGGATCCACCAAGGCAGGGGGCCCCCTCCCAAACCTCCGTCCTTCTAACAGATTTCCAATAATCCTTCAGTACTGTTCTCAGAAACCCTTCACTGGACACCTGTGTCTGGTTGTGGGAAGGGGGCAAAAATGGGCAGATGTGGTTCTACCCTCGAGGACTTCATGTTCCATCGGGAAACAGCAAAGCGACGTATCACAGGGACAGAGACAGGCAGAGGAGGGGGACCCTGGCTCCCATCAGCGAGGGAAGAGGTAGGACAGGAGAGGGGCAGCCTTCCATCTGGGCACCTACGCCCCCAGCACTTGGTCAGCCTTTTTCCCCTGCGAGTGTCCTGCTCCAGGTCTGTCCCCCAGCCTGGCCTGCCACATGCCCTTAAGGGGCGGGCGCCCTGCCCTGTGTCTGTGTCAGTCCCTGACCAGAGCCTTCATTTCCATGCTGCCAACGTGAGCTTCAAAATGGTGCAGGCTGCATGTCCCTTGATGTTTATGCAGCGTCGTTGTAGGCCAGGCACAGAGACGGGTGCGGGAGTGGGAAACCCCACACGGCCCTCCAGTGGCGCGAGTCCTGGCTTCCCCGTCATGTGCAGCCCGGCCCCTGGAAGCCCCCCTCCATCCGTGCAGGCCGTGGGGCTCCTCTCGTCAGCACCACTGTCTTCAGGCCCCTGCGGGCTGGGTGCACGCCCCTGCTTCTGCGGTGGGTGGCCCGGGAGCCTGGGGGCTCCGCAGAGGCAGGAGACACGGGCAGTGACTGGAATCATCTACTCTGTGTCTGGAACCTTGCTCTACCCCCCCCACCCCCCAGTGCCCTGGGAAAATCTAGCCCGTGGAGAATCACTTTCCTTAAGAGTGATGGGAGGTGGGATTTTCCCCAACAACCTGAGTTAGTTTCTCCTGAAAATGTGTGTTCCCAATAGATTCTCAGTACTTGGAACTGGAAGAAAGTTCTAGGTGCGAAACTTCCAGGTCCTGTGGGGATGAAGTCAGAATCCGTGCAGAGGGAGGATCCCCCCACCGACCCCTCGTAGGAAATGTCTGAATTCGACGCATGAGTGGCTCCCCAGCCGCCCCCCCACTCACTGTCTCCCTTTCTGGGGCCTGCCCCGTGGGCTGAGCGAGGACGAGCCGACCCTGGGAAGCACAGCTCATGGGGCTTCTCTCTGGGCTTTGGAACCCAGGGGTCTGGTTGACCCCACCGCTGAGGAATCTCCATGTGATCCGCACTGCCCTGGCCCTGGGGTGGTGACAGCGGAAAGTGGGAAAGGATTGGGTTGACAGGATCCCGGGTACGGAGTGAAGATCCAGGGAAGGTGGATTGTGCGGTTCCCATGATGCCATGCAGTCTGCTTTGGGGAGACCAGGCCTCCCCTGTCCCAGTGGCTGTGGTGGCCTTTCTCCTTGCTTGTTTTCCAGCTCCCTGCAGAGGCCATGACCGAGCCACAGAGCGCCTTTTCTTTACCCCGCTCGCCTCTCCGGAGTCCCCCAGATGCAGAATCACACCAAGGGGTGACGTCACCAAGCCCCGGGAGCCATGCGACTCGGACCGAACTCAGCCTCCAGGAATTCCAGGCTGAGCACAGCTACGGGGAGGAGGCGCCCCTGCCAGATAAGCCAGGCACAGTGGTCACCCAGTCTGTCTCCGTCCGTCCATCCAGTACCACCTGACCCTCCCAGCGCTCCTGGAGATAAAAACCCTCCAGCTCCCAGCTCGGCAGCCCCAGCAACAAAGTTCTGCAGAGACACTCTAGGAGGTGAAGGGAACCTCCCCAGCATCCCAGAACTGTGTCTGTACCTTCCTGGGTCGTTCCCTGCCCCCTCCCCGAATATTCTGCATGTCACTCATCTGCAGTGTGGCAGCCAAGATGACAGTGTCTGTGTGGTCACAAGGCCGTGCCTCCCAGGACTAGGAGGGAGGCTTCCTCGAGTCTGCTCTTCTCCAGCGAAGGAGGCCAGCCTCTCCCCCGCCGGGCCCCCACCCTCACCGTCGCGGGCCTGTCTCCCTCCCTACTGGTGTTCTGTGCTTCTTCCTGGCTTCCTGCCCACGACCTTCAGAAATGCCAGACGTTGGGCTTGACCCTCCAAATGCAGAACTTCTTGTCCCTTCCCTCACATGCAAGAGTGGTTTGCCATATTCACTGTATTCGCTGTGCTGGGGGCTAGGTCTCCAGGACTTGGGTATCTACTAGTTGCAAGTGTGTACCCTTATGCAACATCTTCCTCTTGCCCCCAGCCCTCAGGCCCTAGTAACCACCATTCTACTCCCAAAACTCGTCTATCGTATGACCCAGCAATCCCCCCATGGGTGTTTACCTAAAGGAAAATGGAAACAGGATCTTGAAAAGAAGCCCACACCCCCATGTTCATTGCAGCATTATTCACAATAGCTAGGATGTGCAAACAACCCAAGGGTCCATGCACGGATGAATGGATAAAGATGAGGTACATACATATACAATGAAACACTGTTCAGTTATGAGAAAGAAAGAAATCCTGGTATTTGCAACAACGTAGATAGACCCGGAGACCATTATTCTAAGTGAGATGACAAATGCTATATGATCTCACTGATCTGTGGAATCTAAAAAAAGCATAGGCTCCTTTTTTAAGGCTGGTGACAACCAGGAATGGTTTTCAACCCTAAGTCCCGGAGGGAGTGCCAGCCAGCCGCTGAGCCCCTCTGGGCTGTCAGACAGACGCTGTGGTTCATCCTCACTTTTCAGATGGCAAACTTTAAATCTCAGGAGGGAAATTGGCAGCTATCCGGTAGACAGAAGAGAAAGCACCTCATTCTGCAATGTTTGCAAAATCCTTTACAAGAAATGTTGTAGCAAGAGACTGGAATGGAAGGCCAAATAGAAAGCAGCTCTGAAATAGAATACCGTTAATTTCAGCATCGAAATGTGTTTTTCTATGTATATTTTTTATTCATTCAAGGACATGCTGTCCTTAGGGCAGTGGGAAACCTGTCAGAAGCCACCAGGAACGGCAGCGGCCTCTTACTGCTTCTTCGCAGAAGGGGCGTGGTGCCCCTTGTGCTCACGCCCCATTGTCCGCACAGAGCGAGGCTCGTGGTGAAGTCCCTGTGACTCGGGCAGGGATGACCTGCATGGCCCAGGACAGCTGTAGGGTGGTCCCCGCTCTTGCCGGGGAGGAAGTGAGTAATTCAGAACAGCCACACCGTCTCACACGGGCTGTGGGCCAGGCACAGTGCATAGGACCCCTTCCCTCAGGGCTCCCCCAGCATGGCTTGGGGCAAGTCATTTCACCTATTGGCTGTTGGCTTCATTATCCATAAAAAAAGGACTTAGAGGGGTGCCTGGATGGCTCAGTCCTTAAGCATCTGCCTTCGGCTCGGGTCATGATCCCGGGATCCTAGGATCCAGCCCCGTGTCGGGCTCCCTGCTCCTTGGGAAGCCTGCTTCTCCCTCTCCCACTCCCCCTGCTTGTGTTCCCTCTCTCGCTGTGTCTCTCTGTCAAATAAATAAATAAAATCTTTAAAAAAAAAAAAGGACTTAGATTTTTCAGGATTCTCAGAAATTCTAAGATGCTGGCCTTTCTACTTTACTTACGATTAAACTAATCCTTTACTGGAGGTCATGAATCAGCCCCGAGAACAGGATCTTAGCCCATGTCATTGGACTGGAAGGGAAAGAGATCCTCCTGCCCTGCATTAGAAGAGAGAAAAGAGGGCCCTGGGGAGTTTGTAAGGATCATTTGGGCAATGCCTATCGAAATCCTTACACCGACACTCAGATACTCACAGACTCTAAGTGGTGGGCAGAGCAGAACTCACCTATAATTCTCCCAGAGGCCAGGCAGTGAGTCCGGACCCGGGTGTCCAGGGCCACCAGCCCACCTGCAAGGGGGGAGACGAAAAGCAGGGCGGAGTGTCCTCCTGTCAAGGGTCTTCGACAGGAGCCGTACCCAGGCCCATGTGCCTGCCAGACTCACCCTACAGCCACCTGGCTCCCTCCCATGGTCCCTGGCCTGGGCAGAGGCTCCCAGAGCTCCCGCCTGTGTCAGCATCCAGCCTGTGACTCACAGTGATGAAGATTTCTTCTTCTGACCTCAGGGGTTTGGATGACTGGCCCAGACAGCTGACTCCCCAGCTGGGGTCTAAAAACCCCAGAGGGTTTCCAGTGGGTTTGCAAATTCAGGGCTTTCATCTGAAGTCTGGACAGAGACTCAACAACACCTGGGTGTCCTGTGGCTAAGAGGCGAGTGGGTGCGGAGCGCTGGCAGGAGGTCAGGCCCCAGCAAGCCCCCTGGGGGAAGCCGGCCCGGAGCGGGAGGGGCCGGGAGCATGTTTCTGCTTGCCTTGCTTGCGCATCTGGTAGTCACCATGTGTTCATGGCCTGAGCAGGGCATGCCAGTCTCCCCAGGAAAATCAGGAGCAAACCCATCCAGATCAATGTGCACACCACGTTTGTCTCTGTGATTTCCCTGACGAGCCTCATCCTCTGGCTCATTCCACCACAGGACTGTGCACCTCTGAGTGCCCTCGGCCCCCACGTCTCCATCGAGTGGGACACCAGGCCTTCCCACCGGGGCTTTGGAGGTCACAAAGCTGCCTGCCCTGGAGAATGCCTCCTATAAATGCAGATGGGTCAAGTAGGTGTATTTGTCTTCTATAGCTGGGACACACCTAAATATCCCATCATTCCACTTGGGCTCATGCCTGAGGGGAAATGGACCAAATATTTGTTCAGCTTCAACTCTCTCTCACTTTTGAGTGAGCTCAATAGCTCTGGAATGTGCTGTGCTTTGTCATTCTTCTGTGCCCTTCAAGACTACTCCCAGACCTTGGACACCCGAAAGTCCTCTCCTCCAGCACACTGCATGCTGGGGACTGAATTGTGTCCCCCCCAGATTCATAGGTTAAAGCCCTAACCCCCATGTGGAAATGGGGCCCCTGAGGAGGGAATTAAGGTTAAATGAGGTCATAGGTGAAACCTTCATCCCATAGGATAGATGGTGTCCTCAACAGGAGAAGAAGAAAAGCACAGGGCCCTGGCGGGCTCTTCCTCCTGCGTTTGGGGCAGCACTCTGAGCGGCGGCCCCAGCAGGAGCTGAGGCCAGGCCCACCTCACCGCCAGGCCCTCACTGCCTGCCCCTCTGTCTTGGGCTCTTCGAGCTGCACAGAATGCCGCAGCTGGGAGAGAGGAGCGGGTATGAGGTTCCTGCTGCTAGGCGAACCCTGAGCACTGAGGGCTGGGCTACTAGCGGTGAAGAGAATGATGCTTCCTGTCGCCAGCGGCGACAGGCTTTCCCCGGGCCTGGCAAGCCTCCATGAAGATGCCAAATTAGGAAGAATGAAAGGAAGGAAGGACAGAGGGAGGGAGGGAGGGAGGAAGGAAGGGAGGAAGGGCAAGAAGGAAGGAAGGAAAGAAAGAAAGAAAGGGAGGGAGGGAAGGAAGGAAGGGAGGAAAGAAGGGAGAAAGGATGAAAGGAAGGAAGGAGACACTAGATCTCTCTCTCTCTTTCTCTCTCTCTCTCTCTCTCTCACACACACACACACACACACACACTTGTGCCTATCCAGGTGAGGAGAAGGGAGGACATTGTAAGATTTGCAAGAAACCAACCAAGTTTTTTCCACTTTCTTTCACTAATCTCAAAAAGAGATACTAGAGAATTGTCTTGTTCTTTCTTCCACTGTTTAGAATGAGTACCACATATTCATCTCTGCCTCGAATCAACTCTTGGCAAATTTAAATGAAGGAAGGAGTGATGGTAGGAATTAAAAAAAAAAAAAACAGAAAAATTGTGTGCTCTCATTCTCTAAAGAGATACAGTTTGTTGCCAAGTAGCTGTTGAGGTTCTGGGCATAACCGTTGGTTACTAGAAGGTCCATCCAGACAGACCAACCTACACGAACAACATGAAAGAAAAAACACACAGTTGTTTTAGTTTTGCTATTTTTTAAAATATTTTATTTATTTATTTATTTATTTATTTATTTATTTATTTAACAGAGCGAGAGAGTGTGCATGAGTGAGCAAGAGGGCAAACCGAGAGAGAGGGACAAACAGACTCTGTGCTGAGCGTGGAGGCCGACACGGGGCTTCATCTCACGACCCTGAGATCATGACTTGAGCTGAAATCAAGAGTCAAGCATTCAAACGACTGAGCCCGCAGGCACCCCTTGGTTTTGTTATTATCTTAACTTAGGATGCAACATGTTAAGATTGCCTATGGCAATTTGGACCAAAAAAGAAGATGGTAACTAAACAGGAAGGATCATGTCAGCATCATGCCTTCTCTGGTGCGTCTCATGTCAGGAGAGAATTCATAAGGCACTGTGGTTACTGCTCACATTGATCACTCTCTTCCGAATGGACACCGAGGTCAACAGCCACACTGGCCCGTGGCCTGGGGTCAGTACATCCAGGGTTTTCTGATGAGTCCCAATGTCAGACATGGTTTTACTTGTCAACATTTTATCACTGCTCAAAGCTCTCTCAGCTCAGGGAGGAAATGTTTTTGGAAAGGCTGTAGGATTGAGATGCAGATATTGGGAACAAGGGCGAGAAGACTGTATATGGAAAATGTCACCGTTTGTGTTTGGTCGGTCATGGGTTGAAAGGGCCTCAGTGTATGAGCTCCATCCTAGGGGATGCAAAACGCACGTATCAGTGACCTGGTTGGTTTCAAGGTCTTTGAAGAGAATGAGGTCCTTCTTAGGCTCTGGGTTAGAGAGATGATCTCTCTAGAATGTCCCCTAATTAATTTTTAACCTGTTTTCCAAGTTTTCACCATGGTGATTTTGGAACCTGAACACACCTTAAAATATTTTATCCTGTTTTAGATCCAACTGAGTCAAAGATGTAGAAAAACGACAACCCCATTCTGGTTCCATGTGGCTCCTTCTGGAAGATTCTCGGCCACGTTATTTTCTCAGCATCAGGGTCCTCTCTGCTCTGCCTTCCTCGTAGGCCCTTCTGTGGACAGCCTGGCCCCATCCATAGGCTCCTTGTTTGTCCTCATCCTTAGAATCTTTCTTATTCCAGGAGCTTCTTTTCAACTGGCCCCTGCCTGAGTCTTTTCGGGCCGCCATGCCAGAAGACCACAGATTGGGAAGTCCATGACGGTAGTGCAGACGGATTCGGTGTCTGCTGAGAGCTTGCCTGCTAGCCTGCAGACAGCCTCCTCCTCACTGGGCCCTCCCAGGGTGGAGAGAGGGCTCTGGTTTCAGGGCATCAGTCCCACCTTGGGGCCTCAGCCTCAGGATCTCATTTTCCCCTAATCACCTCCCAAAGGCCCCACCTCCAATGCCATTGCATTAAGGATTAGATCTTTACTGTGAGAATTTGGGGGGCACAGCATTCAGTACACAGCAGCTCCTGGGACCAGCAGACCAGCAATCCTCCTGCCCAGATGTGAGCACAGGGCCTCTGCCCTGCGCCTCCCAGCTCCCCCACTGGCTCCACACCTTGGCCATCCCTTCTTCCACTCTAGCCACTCCGTGGTGCATCCAGGGGGCCCCCCGAACACGCTCCCTCCTTCCCATTCTCACAAGAATATCCAGAGATCCTCTCAGGCTGACCTCAGAAGCACACCCATTTAACAGAGGAAGTGGTTTTAATGAGGACAGAGCCCCTTGAGTCAGTAGAGGTGTTTTTGGCCAAAACAAAAGGGCAAAAAGTGTCTTCCTGCCTTCCACAACTATCACAAATGGGCAAAAAAGTACAGAATGGAAAAACAAAGACATTTTCCAAATAGATCCAGACTTTCTGGCAAGTTGGTTTGGTGGGGGAGGGGGTTACTGTTCAGATAGGCAATGGGTGTGTGTGAATCATACTCCTTTATCAGTGAAATAGCGAATATAAAAGTGGCGAACACATACTGAGTATCTAATGAAGATTATGTGGAAGTAAGTGAATTGCCCAAGTTACAGATCTGTGCACACACAACCACGGAAGGAGAAGAGAGCAGGGAAGGTGTGGGCCTGGCAAGCCAGGTCCTCCTGTAAAGCGACAAGCCTGAAATGCTCTGTGGCTGGGAAGCCCAAATAGCGTGGGCCCCGCTCTGAGAGGGGTCACGGCTCAGCCGTGATGACTTACCACTCTGCAAAGTCATCTTTTTCTACACATCTCAGATCTCCCTAAGTCACCTGGCAGTTTCTGTCTTCTGACGAAGGAAAACACAACTAACCTCTGGACGCACCTTCTGTTTCTCGTCCTCAACCGGAATGTCTTACCGGCCAGGGCTCAGCATACAGCAGGCCCGGCCAGGAGACCGGAGAAGCACCCTTCTTAACGTGGAACTCGAAGTAAAGGAAACCTGCTTCCTTGGCATTCGCGCTCAGCTGCTGTGTGCCACGAACCCCCATCCCGGAGGCCATTCTTTGGTTCGGATCCCAGGAGACCTTCTTCATGGGTGCTCCCAGATCACAGAGCTCAGGGGTATGTGTGCACACAATCCCCCCGGAATCAATAATCTGTCCTCAGGGCCAGGACCACAAAGCTTGTGGCTTCTAGGCTCACAAAGCCCAAGAGACTTTTCACCCCAGGAATGGCCTCATTGCTCGTTCTCTCAGCTTTCCTCTTCTAGCCGGTTCTACCCATCCTAAGACATTTGAGATAGTCAGGCTTTCAAATATCCAGTAACATCATGAGGTGAGACAAGGTTGTCCCCAGAATCACAAAGGCTAAAAATACCAGACGTTTAGTAAGTGTGTAGATTTGCTCCTTCAAGCCAGGTCATCAGTAACCGTCTGGGCTCCCATGGTGTGCACCACATGGGCGGTCTTTTGAAGAACTTAGTTTTGTGTGACCCATCCCAAGCTGCTTTCCAGTTATTGTGGAAGTCAGTTTCTCGGTGTGAGGCAGTGAGCATCTCACATAAGAGCGTATATGAATAAAACTGTGGTGGGGCTTGGGTTTGGGTGAGGCTGGGAAGAGGGGCCACTTGGTACATTGGGTGAACATGCAAGGTTCTGGAGCAAAAGGACAAAGGCTTTCCAGGCTGATGCCACAAGAGGAGCAAAAGGAGCTAAATGTCAGGAGCACATGGAACCATGTGAATCATGCACTTGGGCTCTGTGTACCACTGAAACCAAAGGAGAGATGCCGGGTGGGAAGGGCACCTCTCTCATCAGTCCTGTGTGGCTGGAGGCAGGACTGGAAGCAGCTGCAGGACAAGCTGAGACATCATCAGTCACCGAGTCGGTCTGGCGGGTCAGGAAACTAGGTCATGTGACTTGAGATGGATGGGGAGAGCAAAACCAGGGGTCCCTCCTCAATGACGTGGCAAAGGACCGAGGAAGGAATGGATCACCAGCCAGAGAGCTAAAGAGTAAGTTTCTGGAAGTAGAGAACCTATTGAGGACAGGATGAACAGCCAACTGCCTGAGCACCTGGGAAAATGCTGCCCAAGGAGCAACTCTTCATCACAGAGGACCGAGGGCCTCGCTGGACTGATGACAGTGTGACCCTTTTTCTCCAGGAATCCTAATTCTCCTGAATTGATTAAATGACTGATGGTTTCTCAACAAGCATTAAATGAAATTTCCAGGATTTTTTTATAAGCCGATGATGAGTTTTCCTTGAGGAGGGAGAGTTTCCCCAAGTAGGCACCCCTACATTCTTGGAGGATAATCCTGACCCATAATTGGTGGTCCCACCCATTGTGGAATGGTGAGCACCCTTATCCCACAGAATGCCAGGGATCCCTCCATCAGCTGTGACAAATAAGAACACACCATGCACTCCCCATGCTCTCAGGGGGTGGCCGTGTTACCCAGAGAGAGCCCCAACCAGGTCATCCTAAGTGATCTTTGCTGACATAAATTTGCCCTAAGTGGCTTACTTGGCATCTCTTCTGAGGCAAAGGTGAGAGAACAGGAATAGAAACAAGTAATTACCCTTCAGTAATGGAAGCACATAAAACATCGCATCCAGAAGCTCCTGGGTGTACAGAGAAGGCTTTATCCTAACAAGAGAGATGTGAAATTGAGTCCTAAAGAGGAGACCAGAGTATTTCAGGAGTGGTGCAACATGCAGGAAGGCACTGGGTCGTGGAATATGTGTTCGCTTACAGGGGACATGCAAGAATATTTAAACACTCAGCAGTTACATCTATTTTGAGATCACTTTGAACATGATAATTAAAATCAGTGAAAATTTTAAGAGATACTGTTCAGTGACAACCACCCAGAAATGACTCTAATGGGACTCTGAAATTAGAAAAAAATAAATCAGATAATAGATTTCAATTTTTATTTACAGTAAAATTCCTACCAAGACAATTCAATGGGGAAAGAACAGTCTTCTCAACAAACGGTTCTGGGATAAGTGGATATCCACGTGTGAGAGAATGAAGCTGGACTCCTACCTCACACCATATACAAAAATTGACTCAAAGTGGACCAAATACCTAAATAAAAGACCTAAAACTACAAAACTGTTAGAAGATGTTAATCTGCATGATCTTGGTTTTGGTGATAGTTTCTTGGATATGGCACAAAGAGCACAAGCAACCAAAGGAAAAAATAAACAGACTGGATGTCATCAAAATGATAAACATTCATATCAAAGAACACTACCAAGAAAGTGAAAAGACAACCCAAAGAATGGGAGAAAATATTTTCAATCCATATATTGATACTGGCTTAATATTCAGAATATATCAAGAACCCTTAACTAGTTAACAATAAAAACACAAATCACCCAAGTTAAAAATTGGCAAAGGATTTGAATAGAATCCAAAGAAAGTATACAAATGGCCCATAAACACATAAAAAGATATTAATCATCAGTAGTCATTAGGGAAATTAACATTAAAACTGCAATGAGATAGTACTTCACACTCTCTAGGTGGCTATGATAAAACACACACACACACACACACACACACACACACACACACAAGTGTTGGTGAGGATGTGGAGAAATTAGTACCCTTGCTGGTGGAAATGTCAAGTGGGAAAAACAGTTTGGAGTTTCTTCAACAGATTAAACATGGAATTATCACAGAATCCAGGAACTCCACCTCTAGGTAGATACCCAAGAGAATTGAAAACTTGGTCACACAGAAACGTGTACACCAATTCCTGGCAGCGTTGTTCATGGTGGCCAAGCCCAGCCTGGAGGATCACCTCCACAATACACTTTGTGAGAGACAATGATAGTTCTCTCCCCTCATGTAAGCTTCTATTAAGAGCCTCATAATCATCACTCTTTTAAGAAATCAAGAAAGCCCCAGTTTTGCCAGGAGCCCGCCCAGCACCACCTGCCACAGCCTTTGGCCACCGTGTTTGAGGCTGCCCTGGTGCCTGGATTCTGCCCCTCTGCCTTCATCACCCTGGGATTCTGGTTGCTGTGGCTCTCCCTGGCATGGATCTCAGAGGAAGGACAAGGTCTCACACAGCCCAGGGTGGGGCAGTGCAACCATGGTCCCTCCTTGATTTGGCAAACCCAGGACCTTGAGGAAACTGGTCCAGATTCCCCCTCCCCTTGTCCTGGCACTACCCAGAGTCAAATTTAGAACTCAAAGGCAAACCTACTAACTTGTGGATTTCTTTTCTTCTCAAAGATATTAAACCATTTCTAGGGCAGGGCCTCCTTTTGTTTTAACGGCTGTATTTTATGATCGATCCCAAATTGTCCACATTGAGTTTCTAAACAGCCCAAATTCATGAAACAGTTTTCATTCTGCCTTTTTGTATTAATACAATTTGTGGTGCAGTTGATTAAGCTTGGCAGCTTCATCGTGGGGCCTCCCTCTCTCCTAAAGATTTGAGGCCAGAAGAAAAATCTGTGGGTCTCCAGAGAGCCAGATCCTTGGCCAGGGAGGTGAGGATCTCAAAGGCAAATAACTGAGGAAAGCCATTCATCGAGCAATCCCTTTATGGAGAATTTATTGGGATGTGGCATTGCAAGGAGATTGGAATTAGTGACGGGGGAATCCCAGGAGAGCTGAGTGTGAACACCAGCACACTTTTCCCAGACCCCCCACCACTTCCCGCCCCTCTGGGCCCCAATGGGCCTCCCTGTTTGTGGAAGGCTCCATACGCCTGCTTCCTCTTCACATTACTCATCATCCTACCATCACTCAACGGTCCCTCACGCCCCCAGACAGCTAACAGACAGAGCACCCTTGCCTCTGTTTTCTGGTAATGGGTTCTGATGGATTTATCTTCAAGTATCTGAAGAATTGATTGCAGATGGAACTGTGTAGCCTGAGCCACTTCCCCAGGCATCTTTCCTGTGACCTGTGTGGGGGTCCCTCAGACCCTGACAACCATGAGGGGTCTGGCACAGTGCTCACGGACACCTCTGTCCTTGATCAGCATATTGGGCCCTTCAAACTGACCGGGGAGTTGATTTTGAGGAAAGCTAGCCATTTTGCATAACTGAAACCTAAATTTGACATCTCAGAGCAACTCTAGGAATGAATGGACCACTGAGTCACTCTGCGACCGAGGACCTTGGCAGGGAAAGGAATGGCACAGACACCCAGAAACCTGCCCACAATACCTGCCTTCACAAGAGGAGACCATCACGACCTGTTAATGGAAGCTATTTATAGCACGGAAGGGTGCAGGGGGAAGGGGGAGCTTCCCCTCCTGGTTGAAGCTCCCCTGTTTGCTACCCCATTAGTCAGAGACTATGACTGAGCATTAGTGGGTCCAGGACCCCGTCCTGGGGCTGGATCCTGAGCTCGCGGCCAGGTCTTAGGCTTCGACCCACCCCCTGCCTCTGTGTCCTGCCTCATGGAATTACTCATCCCCTGAGGCACTGGAGGGTGCTGGAGGGTTCACCTGAGCCATACAACTCCACGGTCAGCCATGATAGCCCCCAAAATGTTTTTATATTGTTTGGCTGAAATGTTTGGTGATCCAAAGCTCTGGTCTTTAAATAAAGCTCCCACTGTCTATTTTATAGATAACTCATGCATGCACTATGCCTTCTTCTTCTTTGCTTTTTTTTTTAAATTAAGACATAATTCACATACCATAAAATCACCCCTTTAAAGAGTACTATTCTGTAGTTTTTAGTCTATTCACAAACCTGCGCGACCAGCACCGCTACCTACCTCCAGAACATTTTCGCCATCTCATAAAGAAACTGCGCTGTGTGCGGGTGCTCAGCCTCTGGAAGCCCCCCGTTTACGTTCTACCTTTATGACTCTGGCTACTCTGGACTTCGCTTTCTGAAGGAATCACACAATGGATGGCCCTGGGGCTGGCTTCCTTAGCCCAACGTGGTTCCGCTTTCATCCGTGTGGTGGTCCGTGTTGATGCGTCAGTCCCTGTTACTGCGGGTAACAGTTCCGCATTGTGTGGATCCATTCTTCAGTAGGTGGAGGTGTGGGTGGTTTCTACCTTTTTGTTTTGATGAATGATCGTGCACGTGTTTTTGTATGGACAGTTTCCTTTCTCTTGGGTGTTTACCTAGGACTAGAGTTAGTGGGGTCCTTTGGTGAGTCCCTGCTTCACATTTTGAGGAGCTGCCAAACTGACTCCCGAGGAAGTTGCACCATCCTGTGTGCCCAGCAGCGAGGTGGGTGGGGCCCACTGCCTCCACGTCTTCTTTATTGTTGTGTTTATGTATCTTTATGTATCGTGGATGTAGGGACAAGACCCTTATCAGGTATGTGATTTACAGATATGTTCTCCTACTCTGTGGGTTGTCTTATCACTTTCTCGAGAGTGTTTTTCTTGAGAACAAGTTACTTTTGATAAAGTCCAATGGATCTATTTTTTTCTTTTGTTTTTGCTTTTGGTGTCGTATCTCAGAAATGGAGGCCTCATCCAAGGTCATAGAGATTTATGTCTATGTTTTCTTCCAAGGGTTTAATCCTGTTTTTTTTTTTAATTTTTGTAAAGTCCAGTGATGATCTACACTTTTCGAGGAGGACCAGTAAGGAGTGGAAAGCATTACAGAGAAAATGAGTCAGTTCGTTTTATTGTTTTCTAAGTAACCCTAAGAGATTAACGCTTGGCGCCATAGAGAAGACCAGTACTTAAGGCAACATGGCCATGGCTTCACTGTGTAATTTAGGGAGACTCGCACTCACTCCTCCAGTGTCTGGTCCTGACACACCACTGAGGTTCTCACTGTTTGCCTTTTGTGTGTGATATGGTTGAGCTGGTTCGTGGCCAGGCAGATGGAGGCCCCAGCCTTTTGATGACATCTGTCTTTCTATAGCCAGTATTCTGCAGATGAATGTCCTCCTTGTCCCCTTTCCAGCAGCATCACCTGCTGCTACTGGGTCTACTACAACATGACCCTGGTGACTGGCCCTTTTCCAGTGTGTGGCTGGATGACGTCACCCAGTGCGTGCTTCTCAGGGTCAAAGCAGATGGTCTCTATCATTTCTATGCTGCATGTTACACTATGAACTTGAAACCTCTTAGGAAGATGAATCAATCTTTTTTCAGGGCCTCCTGAAATCGCTCCATCCACACCTCGGCCCCTCAAGGCCCCTTCTTCTGAATGTAAGCTGCACAAATCTGCAAATTGGTTTGTGATCCCACAGAACAAGAGGATTTTACAGGAAAGGTCCAGGCTTGGCTGCAGACCACCTTTTCCAGTTGCCCGAACATGTGTTCAATGTCTTAGGCCCTCAGCCCGCAGCGGGGAATTTTGACCCGCTCTTCTCCCTCTCCCAGACACAGAGCCCAGGTGAATTCCACCAAGTGGCCTCCCCAAACCCTTCCTGCATTTCCATCTAGGATTCACTGAGTGGGCCGGGGGAAGGTTGCAGCTTGACGCCCACCCCAGGCCTTCAGGGCTCACAACTATTGCCTACATATTCAGGAAATTAAGAAAAAATAAAACAAAAAGCCATTCAACCCACACATCCTGCCCTGGAAAAACCCAAGAATTGTTCTTTCCGGGGCAACATCCATAAAGCCCCAAATTTTCACAGATTTTATCACATCTGCCCCTGGAGGCAGGAGTTTCTCATTAATACAGAGTGATTCCTGGAGTGTGTTTGGTTTGATTTTCTGTTGCCATGTTGGGGAGTGGGGGGCAGTTAAAGCCAAATCCCGGCATCTTCACACTTTGCATCGCTTCTATCCATCTTCCCCAACTCTCTTACCAGCTAACTTTTGAGAGGAAAGAGAAGGAGCTGATTTTAAACACATACACACACCCCAGGGTGGTAACAGATCTCAAATACACTCAGTCATCAGATCAGAAATATTATCCTAATACCTGTTAATTTGTAATCACTGCACATCTCAATGTGCTTATTTAATGTCAGAGGATGAGACATCCTTATCGAATGCCCTTCCGTACTGGGATGCTTCTTTCTGGCCAGCCTTCTCAGGCTTCCCTCTGCAGCCTTGAGATCATACAACTGACCCACCACTCCCTGGTGTTTGTCCAAATTCTCCACACTCAGACCAGAATTATGACCAAAATCACTCAAATAATTTAAATGTAAAATGCACTAGGTGGACTTTGGTTAAGATAGATAGTAATTTCAAGGTCTACTCAGAATATGTGAGTATAAAATGGCAAAAATCTCTAATATGTCTGAAGAAAAAGTGTTTCTGGTCCCTTTGGGAAAAAAAGAACTAACAGAATTTATCATGAAAATATTCTTGTCTGGTTTGGGAACAGTCTTTATTTTAAGTTGATATTTAGGGCACATAATGGATCAGAGCAATATTAAATTACTAATAATGTGTATTAACAACAGACCTCTAACTATGAGCCAGGCAAAATGCCAAGTGTTTATAAACAGGGATCCAAAATGTATAAAATAGTATGAGCATCTTAATTTATAACACAATAGTATATATACATGTAATTTATATTTGAAAAAGTAAAAGAAAGTATATACGTGTGTACACGTGTGGGTGTGTATGTGCATGTTCCTGTGTGCACACTCGTGTGTGTGTGTGCGCATATGTGTACGTGTATGAATGTCTCCATGTGGCGTGCACGCATGCATGTGTGAGTGTGTTATGCATAGTGTGTGTGTGTGGATGTTTTGCATGGTGTATGTGCGTGTGTGCATGTGTGTGTGTGCACGTGTGTATGTGTAAGTGTGCAACACATAATAAATGAAGGATGCCGAGCGGTTATCTCTGGAGGCTAATGGGAATGGTGAAGAGCAATTTCTATGGTTTGGACTGATACTAGCATGTAGCTTAAATCTTGCCCAGTAAAAACTTATATGCATATCACATATATAGCTTTTCAAAAAGAGAAATCTAAGAATGAATGGCCAGCAGCCCCAGCATGCAGCATCTGTCAGGACTGAGCCCCGAAGGGAGGGGGCACGAGAAACCAGGAACGGGGTGGGGCACGGGGGCCAGGCGGGGCCTGGGGTCCCAGTGTCATGGACTTCACCGGCCTCGTGGGCTCAGCTCTCGCCCCAGGGAGCCTGCTGCTCACTGCCACCACCTTGCCGGGCTTCTCAGCCTTCACGGGTCCTTGCCCACCCGCCCAGAGGCAGCCTGACCGAGTCTGCCCTTAGTAAAATAGAGAGGCCGCCCCCCAGGTGTCATCCAAGGGCACCTTTGAGCTCTCCGCCCCTCCAGGGCTTGTCAGAAGCTCAGCTGACAGAAGTCATATTTAGGGAAGATTTCCTTCTGTAGGATGGCCCTGGGTCCAAGGCTCTCCTCACGTCCTGCACACACATACACAAATGTACACACACATACACAGTTGCACTCCCAACACACAAATACACACACACATTTACACAATTAAATGTATCCCCGACACACACACACAAATGCACGTCTGACACACAACACACACACATATACAAATATATACACACATACACACAGAGACACACAGACACACACACATACACACACACACAAGTTATACATTTAGAAATGTGGCTTGGTATAAATTATTTGACTTTGTAAAGAGCAATTTAATTTATTTAAAGTTAAAATGGACCATTGTGTTTGGGAAGAACCAGGGTTTTGTGGCAGGATCTTAAAAGGGAGAGTGCAAGGAATCCACCCCACTTCCTCTACGTATGGGTGACTGAGAGCCAAGGATGGAAGCTAAGTGGCTTCTCCAGGATTCCACCACGGGGAATGGACTCCCTACAGTCTTGCGTCTCTCCCCATGGTTCCAGAAAGCAACCCCTGTCTTCCTTGCCAGATGCTCTGTCTGTCCCTCCTGTAAAATTTTAGGGACTCCAATCCTTTCTTGTCAAAAGGTTATGGACACCTGAGCTATCCAAAGATCTACCAAGAACCTCCTAGAGTAGAAGCGCTCATAATTTGGAGGTAATTTGGAGCACAGGCTCCAGGATCCAAGGAGCTTCCCATCGGCCGCCCCTGAGGGCTGACTCTACTGTGTTGATGGCCCCTCATCGACAGAGATGCACATGTGCCCCCCAGGTCAACCTGGTGGGCTCACTGGCAGCCTCAGCCCTTTGAAAGGGCAACAGGAAAAAAAACAGATGATGAGACGATCAGAAGGGAAACATCATACAGGGCAGGTCTGGCCTCAGTATGAATTTGAAAGAGGAAACACCAGCCAGGGAACAGGGGAATGAGGAATACCTTATTTCAACGTGGAGTCTCTCCTGGGGCTACTGGGTATCTTGAGGGGGGTCAACTCTTGAATTTGGGGGGAGAGTGACAGATGAGTAGGGGATAGGATGAGGAGAAGGAAATGCTACTGGACTCCCATGCACCCAAGATGGAGAGTCTTTGAGGTTTCCCAGCCTCTCCGAGAACAATCCACTGTTCCCAAGCTTACTTGACCGTGACCTTTTGAGTTTCCAAGGGAAATACTACCCAAGTCACGGTGCTGGAGCAGCCCGCAGCTGTCTTCAAGGGCTTGATGGTTTTCTCTTTTTCTATTTGTGCCCATGATTCAATTCCCTGATCTTGTAAACTTTCTCAGGCACTTTGTTCTGAGATCCTAGCGACAAGCTATGGCGATTGTCAAGACGACTGATAAATGGACTCCCTGGGCTGACATGATATTTATAAATCAGCACTAAATATCTCTGTCTGGGCTATAAACGTCTTAGGACCCTTTCATCCCACTGAGGAGTAATGTAAGTAGTATTTGTGTGCTTGTCTGACCCCCTCTCCGTTCTGCTGGTTGCAGGTTGCTGGCGGAGGGGGCCGGGGCCTGGCGAGGGCAATGGAATGACGAATGCCTTGGTCGCCATTCTTCTCTGTGACCCATGAGGCACATTCAGACTCATCTCACACTGGGGGCTGGAGGGATCTTTCACCCTGGTCGTGAGCTGCCTTTCCCCTGGGGATTATGCTCTGCCCCCCAATCCACACACCCCAACAGACCAACGGAGGAGGGCTCATGGTGCAGAACTCCCTGGGGGGGCGGGCATGGGACTGCATGTTTTTGGCCACACGTTTGCAGATCGTCCCTTCAGGCTGCCCATTTCTCTCCCTTGTCTCCAAATGGAATCGCTGACTAGTTTTCTTTTCCTATAGAATTAACCTGTTTTTCTCCCCAAAGCAATTCAGATTCCTTTCCTTCCTAGGAGCAGGACGATCCATCCAGCAGGCTCCACCTGGTCTCAGAGCAGAGGCTACTTGCAGGTCTTTCTCTGCTTATTTAACTTTATCCCATTCATCTTATAGCCATGCTCAGAAAGGGATTCTTCTCTTCATTCTCCCTCCATCTGCACCCCAGTCTGAATCAAATCATTGCTGCTAAAGTCAGTCCTTAGTGGGTCTAAGAAATTGACATCATTTCAAAACTTCCTCCGATTCTTTCTTTCCTTTTGTCTGAGGCTAAATTTTAAATACTTGGATAATCTAATTTTTAAGTAGAGCTGTGATATTGTGATTTATAATAAGAAAGGCATATCTGGTCTTCATCCCTTTCCTGGCACAGAGCTCCTAAAACCCTTGGAATTTCCTAAGTGTTGAGAGCAATAAAAGTGCCTTTTATACATCAACAAGATGACTTTTGGAAAGCCCTCAGGTAGCCTAAGGATGGGGCTGTGCCCTGAGATCCAGCTGTGTGATTAGATGTTTGGAACCTTCAACCCCATCCCCAGACCCCTGGGGAGGAGAGAGGGACTGGAGATTGAGTTTAATCACCAATGGCCAGTGATTTAATCAGTTGTGACTCTGTTAGGAAACGTCCATAAAAACACTGAAGGACGGGGTTCAGAGAGCTTCTGGCTTGGGGAACCTGTGGAGGTGCTGGAAGGTAGCCCAGTAGGAGAAGACGTGGAAGCTCAGGGCCCCTCCCACAAACCTCACCGTGTGCCTCTCTTCCATCTGGCTATTCCTGAGCTACATCAATTTATAATACTCTGGTGACCTAATAAGTAAGCTGTTTCTCTGAGTTCCGTGAGTTGCTCTTGCAAATTAAATTGAACCCAAGGAGGAGGTCTTAGAAATCTCTGATCTAGAGTGGTTGGTCAGAAGCACAGGTCCAACCTGGACTTGGATGGGTGTCTGAAGTTGGGGGGGGGGGACTGCATTCTCGTAGGATTGAGTGCTTCACCTGTGGGATCTGGCACTGTCTCTAGGTAGTATCAGGATTGAGTTGAATTGTAGGACACCCAGCTGGTGTTGCAGAATTGCTTGGTGTGGAAAAACTCCCCCAACCCCCAGTCCCATTGGAACTGGAAGCAGAATAATAAGGCCACTCAACACAAAGCCAACAATAGCATGTTAAGACATAGTCGTGGCCTAATTGGTGAAATATGAAGATTTGGCTATAGGACTTAACCTCTTCTCTTCAAGTCGTGTGACTTCTCATGGTCTCTTATGAGATATTCCTCACTCTTAAAGGATCCTGATTTCCCAGGATGCCACAGTGGCCACCGCCAACATGGTGGTCTTCTAACCATGGCTACCTACTTATCTGCGGTCCAGCAGTTACCTGGGGGGGAAGTTGAGAAAAAGAACTAGGGACCCCGCGCCTCGACAGTGAGGGAATGTACAGTGTGATGCTCTCTGACCACAGAGAATCTAATAATTGCTTTATTTGGGTCAGTTTCAACAGAATTAGGAATTGGCTCTTTCAAGTGGCCCTAGGTCCTACTTAATGGCCAGTCTAGGCACATGATACACGTCTCCTCTACTTTTTGGCAAGAAAGGAGGAGGTGGTGAAGTGGGCACCGATCGGACTGTGAGGAGTGTGGCATCAGTTACCATCATCACTGTGTTGGTCATGTCACGCAGCAGAAGGCAGGTCTGCTGTGAGCTGTCACCCAGGGATCCCAGGTGAGCTAGGGGAATGCTACCTTGCTGCACCTTTTCTCATGCGGAGGCAGTGGGTGGGGAACGAGGACCACTTCCCCAGCTGAAAAGGCAGAGACAACAGGCCCTATGCGGCACTGAGCTTGTGCGTGCGGTTTGTGTGTATGAACGTGGACGTGCGTGTGCGTGCGTGTGCATGAAAGTATATACGGTGAGCTCTGTTATGATGTGACATGGGTGTTCCTAAATGCCACCGAGCTGTGTAGAATTGTAGTAAAGACCACAGGGCTCATGGGGTGATGGCGGTAAGACACTGAAAATCTTCATTGGGAACACACTAAGAAGAAAGGCCGAAACCTGGCAAACCCAGCCATACAGTTTCATGCATGTTGAATGGCCGGGAAGCTCGTACATACCACAGACTCTACCTTGGCAAAGACCTGAACCGAGTTTGACCTGCGAGGGCACCCCAGCTCCACCTGCCTCCGCTGACCCCGCCAGCCCCGCCCCCATGCCGGCAGCCTAAGTGAGAGAAGAAGAGAGAGCGGGAGCAGTGGACCCAGGTGGAACCCGCCTCGACAGGCTGAGGAGAGAAGGGAAGGGAGGGCCGTGTGCCGCGGAGCAGGGGTGGCCTTGGATACGAAGGGCACCAGCTTCAAGTGACAGCGAGGGCCGGAAGCAGGGTTATCTGAGGCTGGGCTGGAGCCACCACACCAGACAAAACGGGGTGTGTGTGCTCACTGTCCTGGGAGGCATTTTGTGGATGCCAACACGGCAAGGTTCACCTGGGTTCACGTTTCTATGTTCATCTATGTTCGTCTCCGACAGATGTACGTGAGTGAACAGAGGACTCATGCCACATACGACCTGAGCCCACTCTTTGATTGAGCTCCTAGCTCTGCTGCATGCTGGCTTTGTGACCTTGGGCAGCTCACTCAACCTCTCCGGGCCTAGGCTGCTTCTGTGGATCAGACAGGGTCCCACCAGGAAACCCTGCTGAGTGTTTAAAGACAAAAGGGACATGAGGCAAGGATTGGGTTAATCAGGGAGGGGTTATCCGACCAGGGGGTGGTAATGATGAGGGAGCAGAAGGCAAGCTGAGGACAAAGCACAAGCTAACACCCTACAACCCCTAGGTGGGGTATGGGTGGCATTCCTCAGGCCCTTCTGGCTACTGGAGAACAAAGGAAAGCGGAACACAAATGGTTAACTGAGGGAGATCACAGTCCTGCAGGACAGGAGTCTCCATCAGTTTGCAACTGTCTTAATGATTTACAAGAAAAAAGCAATGTCAGGAAACCTATAGACTCCATTTCCTGGAGCCCTAATGTCACCCTCCCCTCCCTAGGATAGACAATCTTATTTAATCAGTCATAGGACCACGGTCCTGTCCCCGCGCTTTAATAAAACCACCTTTTTGCACTGAAGACAACTCAAGAATTCTTTCTTGGCCATCGGCTCCGAACCCCAACCTTCAAACCACATCAGTAAGGCAATCGGGGGAACAGCAACAGGAACCTGGGCTACCCTAAGGGCGTTTTGCAGGAACAAGGCCAATGCCTTCAGCCCAAATTCCCTGGTGATGGGCAGGACTATCTGTGCTGACTCAGACTTTTGTTCCTTGTTGTTCTGACCTAAAACTTCCTCACTGGCTGCATCAGCACGAGTCAGGATCCTTTTGGTCCTTCAAATGCCAAGAAAATTAGTTTCTATTGCTATCTAGTGGTTTGGGCATTTGGGAGATAGAGTCACAGAAACATTAGCCGTGCTGGCACTTGAGAAACTCCCACCACTGGGATTCCAAGGAAATCAAGACACTGTCCTGGAGGGAGAGAGGGGGTAGACGTGCTACCCACAGTCACGGCAAAGGCCTCTCTGAGAAACTCACAGCAGAGTCCCCAAGAACCGATGATGGCTTCTGGAAAGCGGTTGGGCTGGAATTACCACTGATGCACCGTGAGGTCCCTCCAAGTGCATCAAAGGTCAACCCCTTGGGTAATCAAGCAGAAAGAGATACAGGATTTCACCAGTTCCAACTCTTTTCTGCCACACATTGGCCTTTGCCAGGCCCGCCATGTTCCAACACAGAGCAAAGCTGTTTTACCCGCATCGGTGCATTTGACCTTCAGGGAAAGCAGGTGACGTGGGCAGGACGCGGTGCCTTTCCCCTTTGGACAGACGAGAAGACAGAGGCTCAGGGTGTGGTGCCCTGCCCGTGGGCCTGGGCCCCTGGGGCGCCTGGAGCTGAGCGCAGCCTCCTGACTCCGCTCCAGAGGAAGGCTGCCCCACTCAAGCCTTCCCACAGGAATCAGCTGGGAGGCAAAATCACCCAGCTTTCCTAAGTCCTTACCTTGAGGCCTGTCCTGCCCTCGCACACTCACAGAGTCTCGACCCCGAGCCACACACGTACATGTGCACACAACCGCGAGGATAACTATAAAAACAAAGTCTCCTTAAGGAGTGATTGTGACCAAACCTTGAACTGTGTCACTGAGATGCGAGCAGGAATGAGCACGGATGCGGAATTCCCATTTCACTGAACAGAAAAACAAAGGCTATAGAAAAACTGTTTTTCCTGAAGACAGTTTCATTGGTTACCAATTAGGAAAATGGCCCCTTGGAGAATCTTTAATGTGAAATCCCTATTTGCTTGTAGCAAAGCTGAGCCCTCATTACAAGCCACAATCCCTCGGGGACCCTCCCCTCCGGCAGGGCCAGCCTGCTGTGGCCGAGCCCCCCCCGCGGGTGCTCGCCTACACGCAGGACCGCCTGCCAAATCGTGCAGCCCACTCCACTTTCCCCCTCATTATGGAATTATCACATACTCACTGTAGGTGAATTTGGAAAGCACTGGGGGAAAAAAAAAAAAAAAAAGAAATATCCTCACTATCCCATCAGCTGGAAATAATCACTCCTAAACTTTTTGTATATTTCTTCCCAGCCTTTTGAAAAGTATTTTGTGATTACAAACTTGTGAATGTTAAGAGTCCTACTCCATTCAAAAAGTGAACTCCCCTATTGGTATTGGATGCACAGAATCTCCCCAAGGGGGGAGCCTAAAGGGGCTCCCTGGCCCGGGAGCTGTTGGAGGAGGGCTTGGGAATTGTGATTATGCATCAGCCGGGGGGCGCTGGCTTCAGACTAGCCCCCTCTGTCTCCCCTAGCTATTGGGGTTCTGTGTATGCTTATATCTGGAGAAAGGATTTTAGTGCTTAATTCTTTTTTTTTTTTTTTAAGATTTTATTTACTTATTTCACAGAGAGAGACACAGCGAGAGAGGGAACACAAGCAGGGGGAGTGGGAGAGGGAGAAGCAGGCTTCCCAAGGAGCAGGGAGCCGTATGTGAGGCTCCATCCCAGGACCCTGGGACAATGACCTGAGCCTAAGGCAGAAGCTTAATGACTGAGCCACCCAGGCGCCCCTTTAGTGCTTAATTCTTTTAAAAGCCCATTACAGTAGAGTTGTTTAAAATGCTATCTGCTTTAGCGAAGGGGAGACTCACACTTTGTCCTGATATCTCCATGGTGTACCTATGATCATTGAGCGCAGCCCATTTCCACTCGGGACATGCCTGCCACAGGCCTATGAGCTGGGTCTCGAGGTCACACGTTTGACAGCAGGAGACAAAGAGACTCTAGCTTCCTGGAAATTTAGTTTTGTGGAGAGAATTTGTTTTTGAATTTTTTGGATGCACTCAAACGTGCCGATCAAGCATGTGAATGAGTATGCAGGGTGAAATGTACAAATGCCACTCAAATGGGACTTCTTGCTAAAAGAGTAGATCTTTTTTTTTTTTTTTTTTTTTTTTTTTTGACAGAGAGAGAGGGAGAGAAAGAGAAAGAATGATCGGGAGGGGCAGAGAGAGACTCCACACTCAGCTTGGAGCCTGATGTGGAGCCTGGCTCGGGGCTCCATCTCACAACCCTGAGCTCATGACCTGAGCTGAAATCAACAGCCTGAGGCTTAACCGACTGGGCCACCCAGGTGCTTCATAAAAGAGTAGATCTTAAGGGTTATTATCACAAGGAAAAACTTCCCATTAGGTGTGGTGATGGATATTAACTAGATGCATTGTGGTGAGCATTTCACAATACATACAAATATCAAATCTTTATGCTGTACACCTGAAACGAATATAACCTTACACGTGAGTTATCTCTCAATACAATAGATGTGGCCCCTTTACTTCTTTGTAGCTGACCTGAACTCCTCCAAGTGCCCATCACATTGCTGACGGCAGAGGTAGGCTAGTTCACCGGAGCTCAGAATGTTCTTCCCGTGGCTTTCCGCAGAGGTGCATTTAGCTGTAGTAGGGACCAGACTCTGTCCCACTTCCTCTTCTTATAAAGATGCCGCCGGGAGCCCGGGACTCTGCTGCCCCCACGTCCTCCCTCCCTCCCATGCTTCCCGCTGCCTTGCTCCGTCCCTAGCCGGCCTGAGGTGGCCAGGGCTGGAGGGCCTCAGCGTCTGAGAATGTTCTATCCAGCCAGTCGAATGGGCGGGGACATATGGCATCTCCCCCGGGCTTCCTGACGTTTCCCCCCGCATCTGATGGTGTTGAGCCCTGTAGGCTATGTACTTATTTGCCATCTGCACATCTTTCTGGAAAAACATCTCAAATCGTTTGCCCACTTTTATTGGATTGTTTGTTTTCTTATTTTGAGTTTTGATTATTTTGTATGGAAGCCCTTTATCCGACATGGGTTTGGCAAGTATTTTCTATCTGTGGTCTATTTTTTTTTTCCTTTCTATTTTTTTTTCCTTCATTTCAGCATCTTTCACAGAACAGAAGCTTACCATTTGATGAATTAATTAATTTTTCATTTTTGTGAATTGTGCTTTTGGTGTTGTATCTGAGAGGTCTTTGCCTAATCCAAGATAACCAATATTCTCTCTTATGCTTTCTTCCAGAAGAATTATAGAACTAGGTTTTCTCTTTCGGTCCGTGATCCACTCTGAGATTCTTCTTGTATAAGATGTGAGGCTCATTTTTGGTGGAAGGACATCGATGGCTCCAGCACCACTTGTTGGAGTAGCTTTTATTTTTCCTATTACACATCACAGCTACACAGCCATGCTGGAGGAGTTTATGTAAGCTTCCTCCTAATCTTCAAACCAGTGAGTGAGCGGGTGGGGTGCCTCCATCTGTGACAGAAGGGAAACCAAGGCAGAGAGTGTGGGAGTGGTTACTGGGGGTCACCCAGCAGTAAGAGGTAGAGCTGGGGTCCACGCAGCGCCTCACTGACCCCGATCCATTTCACGCTCCACCTTGGGTGGAGTGAGGAGGTGTTCAGGCTAAGGCACTCTCTTTGGCCTCTGGGCAGCAGACTGTTCTGGGCCCCCCCAAGGCTTCGGCAGCGCTGGGGAATGCCCCAGGAGCCTCATCGCATTGCCAACTCTGTAGGGCTAATCATGACTCAAAGTTCCAGCCTATACTTAACCTGTACACCCTACAGCCATGGAGACTGGCATTGACTTGCTCTTCCTCCCCTGGGGGTGGGAAGGGAGTGGGGAAGGGGGGACAGGGTAGGGAAGGGGAGGGGAGGCAGGAGGGGGAAGTGAGGGGTGGCAGGGGAGGGAGGGAGGATGGAAGGGGGAGGGGAGACAGGGGAGGGAGGGGAGGATGGGTCAGGAGCCGGGGCTCCCCCTAGAAGCCAAACCACACCTCAGAAGAGGAAAAGGCATTGCTTCAGACCAAAAGAGAGAGGGCGTCCTCTGGCGCCAAGGCCTTACCCTCAGAAGCAAGGAAACGCGATCCCACCCAGGATAAACATCTTAATGAAAAAGCCCAGGGACTTGTATTTTGTTGCATTTTTGGGCTTCCTTTATCCTATTCTAAACATTGGTTTTGGACAGTGTGCTAAAGCCCCACTCCTATTTGATCTTACCCTTTGTAAAATCATGAGCATCCCAATGGTCTTGTACTTCTTTTAAGTTTTCAATAAATAAACACAGTCTGGCACTGTTGTCCCCTGCGGAGTGACACATCCGTGCCCCAAATATGTCTCATCAATCATAGGATGGTGAAACCCCACTGATGTTTAAAAAGTTTCATAATTGTACATGTTTCTGATATTCTTTATTTAAGAAAATCATGGACTCAGCTATTTAAAAATGACTTTTCATCTTAAATCACTCAAGAGAAATACCTGCCCGTGAAGCCCAGAAATATATGATCCCTTTCATTTTAGATCTTTGATTCACTGCAAAGAACTCTAGCCTAACATTAACCACAGATATTTCTCCCTGGAGAATTAAAGTGTGCGTTTGACATTGGACTTAGCCATTAGACTGATTTGGTCCTTGTTCTTGAGAAAACACAGTGCTTCATCTGATTATTACAGTTTAATGATAATGTCGGTGCTAATTTCGCCCATCAGTCATTTGTCGTACTATCAATATCCATGTTGACAGCAACCATGACCAACGACCTTCTCAGAGGCTCTGGTCATGGATAAGAATTGGTTCCTCATGACCTATCCACAGCACTTGTCCCAGCTGCTCTTCCTGAGCCCCCACAGGCCCCAGTGATGGTGAGAGGGTCCTCAGCACCCCGGGCGCGGTGAGAAACTACCTGCGCTTCCAGGCAGACATGCACCTGCTCTCCAGATTGCACTCCGACTCCAAGAGTCAGAGGAGGAAGCTCTGTGTGGACACCCTGCTTGGATACCTGGCCTTAGTCTCTCAGTCAGCTCTTACAAATTATTACAGACGGGGCGGCTCACACGGCCGGCAATTCCCCACAGCTCTGGGGGCCGGCAGTCCGAGAGCAGGATGCCAGCAGGGCCTTGCTTCCTGGTTCACGGAGGGCCGTCCTCCCGCTGTGTCCTCCCATGGCACTGAGAGAGCGAGTAGCCCTTTCCTCTCCTCAACAGGCCACCAATCCCATCATGGGAGCCCCACCCTCATGACCTCACCTAACCCTCTCACCTCCCAAAGGTGCCTCACTCAGATACCATCACACTGGGAAAAGGGCTTTAATGTATAATTTGAGGGGGGACAAAAACATGCGGTCCTTGGTACCCTCACATCTATGTCAGTCCTCAAAGCTCCACCCACAAGCACATTGGTGGCTTCAGACCATCTCCAAGCTCCCCACCATTCTTGTAATTCTGTATGTTCCTCTAACTCTTGGAACTGAATGAATTTTGACCTGAGAGAAGGAATGAAGGAATGAGCTATGTCTCAGGATCCATAATTCTCCACATTATTCCCCACAACAGAAGGAAAACCCAACTTACTGCATTTTGAGAATAAATGATTGAATGGTGGGTGAATGAAAGGGTGATAGATGGTTGTAGCCACAGAAATTGACGTGGCTGGCAAATTGACATTATTTGGTTTAATAGGGCCAAAATATTTGGAAGTTAAGGTCACAGAGGTTTCAATTACTCAATTAGCAGAAATTTGAGGACAAAATTATATTTTACTTTTCTGTGAAAATCATTTCACCAAATTCCACAGTCATTCCTGTAGGGATAAATTAAAGTTCAATGTTGCTAAATTCTGGAGAACATGTCATTCCTTTCTCAAGTGTCAAAAACTCTCTGTAAAGCCCCTGAATTAGATGCTCATTTTTAAAGTGAAAATCCATTTTTTCAACAATGAAGTAAGAATCATAGTTATGAATATACTTGTATATGTTTGTGTGTGTGTGTTTCTATAGCCTTCTTAGAAATAACCTATGATCATAACATTTAATATCTGTTCTTTACAGAATACAAAACCCAGTCAGCCATCTTATATGTCAAGTCCACAGACTTGAAACATTTACCTTCTGAAAGATGTGATTCTTGTTACCATAAGTTTGTCAACTCCTGGGAATGCTCACCAAGGAACACTTTGGTCTTTTCTCAGAGGGCAAAGAGGATGGCATATTTCAGAAACTGGAGTGAACTCTACTCAGTGAAATGCTTTAAAATGTAAATAGTCTATGATCATGAAACAGACTCACTTTTGGACATGGAATATCCCCACACCTAAAAGCAAAACAAACCCACCCCAAATATACAAATACAAAGCACAATCTCACCAAGGAGGGGCTAAGAGAGTTTTTATCTTGCCCCAGGTCATGAAAGATATAGACATGTGGACACAACCTTATCTGCAGTTAGGGCAGCCCTGAGCAACTCTGTGCAACCCTGTGCAGCCCTGTGCAGCCCCATGCATCTTTGGGGAGCCCTGTGCAGCCCCATGCATCTTTGGGGAGCCCCGTGCAGCCCTGTGCAGCCCTGTGCAGCCTGAGTAGCTGAAGGATCTTGCCAGACACCGTGTGGGTGTAAAGACAAAGCGACACAGCTCAGAGAACCAAGCTGCCCTGTCAACACAAAACATTTTGATAATCCTGACTAATGCAACCATTCCTTTCAAGTCACGTCATGATGAAGCGTCCACATTCCCTGACATTCCAAGGAGAAATTTTTAAAAAGGACATGTATGAAATGATATTTCAGGTTTTTAATGTTTCGGGCTGCCTTTTAAAAAACGTTGATTTGGCTCGTCAGTCAGTTATAGCAGCTGAATTAGACTGCCTGGGTGCTGTCCTTCTACTAAGGACTAGCAGGTTCATGGCCATACTTAAGTGGGGAATTAAGATAATTTGTGGGGGAAAACTTTGGCACACTACTTAAGTCCATGGCCGAGAGATGAAGGCCAGGGAGCTCACTGGGGTCTCTTTCCATAAGGACATTAATCCCATTCATTAGGGTCCACCCTCATGACTTAATCACCTCTCAACCTGCACAGTGGGATTAGGATTTCAACATGTGAATTTGAGAAGACATAAACATTCAGTCCACAGCACCACGGAATTTTCCTTCCACGCGCTTGGTTCTCGACAGGGAAAAACAAAGGTTAAGTTGTGAGTTGTAACTACTAGGCTGTCAAGGCTGTGAGCCTGCTCGGCAGGGCTGTTAGTTAGCGCTGACCCTTTCCCTCCACCTCTGTTCTCCCCCCCCTCCCCGGCCCGGGTGCCGGATCCCGTACCCCAGTGTTCTGGACTTGCCAAGACCACATAAATTCCCAGCATGTGTCTCGCCCATTGTCACACACCCTGGGCTGCTCCGGGAACTGATTTCGATCCCGTGGTCTAAGTGAGGGAAACCAGTGAAGAGAGCAGAGAGGCTGGGAAGAGAAGGAACCTCACAGGGTCGAGTCAAGGAGAGCGAGAGGAAGGGAGAGCAAAGCAAGGGGTAGGAAGGCCCACCCCAGGGGTGACTGGTGCCCCCTCCCCAGGGAGCCTCCACTGGGGAGGGAGAGGGAGTGGGGTTTACCACGGGAGCAGCCACAACCCCAGACCCAGAGTGAACAGCCGGAGGTGCCAGAGAGGGGCTATGGGCAGCCTGAGGACCACCATAGAGGAGAGAGATGGCGCAGGCGGGGGCCGGAGGGCCGGGGCGTGGCTTGGGACGGTGTCAAGGGCCCCTGCTCAAGGCAACAGAAACAATGGAGCTGCTGGGTATGTTATGCTGACTGATAGAACCGCACTAAGAAGTCTACCTCTCTAGGTCCCACATATTCTTGCCCCCTGAATCCCACTTTCATGAGCCGGCCTTGCTGACAGCAGACCTCTGCAGGGGCTGCCTCCCACTCCCAAGGCAGTGGAGACGAGTGGGTTCGGTGGGCTTGCAGACAGCTCTTTCCCCTCTGGATCGTCTGGACTTTTAAGATCAGGCTGAGACCCGCTGTCGCATTTGATAGAAAATGACCCACAGAATAAAGAATTGCCTGACTGCCCCTCCCCGACCCCCCTAAAATCTTCATAAGATGTCTCTACAGAACATCACATCCCGATTTAGATGTTTAAAACACAAGCTCTTTAAATGATGAGTTCTTTCAAGGTGATTTAGGGTCCCAAATCCCTCTACCCTAAGTAAAGAGGTAAGTGAGCAGATTCAGAGAGTTAAACACAATAACGGAAAAGAGTGAAGTGCTTTTTCTAAAACACATGGAGGAACTGTGAGGTGTCTCCTTGAATGTGAGGGGCTCAGGGAACTTTGAACATACGAGGCTCAGAGCCTGAGAAATTGAGACAACCCGAGGCTCAGGTGGCCCCTACCCTGTTGGCAGCTGGTCTTTGCCTCTAAAAGCTCATTCTGTGTGTGCAGGAGACAAAAGCATCACCAGGGGGACCAGACGCGGTCGGCAGGTAGAGCTGCTGTGCACAGAAGGTGCGGTCCCACAAATCTTAATCTCTCATCCTCTGCCCAGAGACGCAGATATCTCTGTCGGGGACGGTCACCTGGAACTCGGGGACGGAGGCAGGGCTGGGGGTCCGAAGGCTGACACCTGCAGTCAGGTCCGTGCAAGATGTCGGCTGCTAAGGCGGGGCAGGGCTCACCTTCAGTCTCTCTCTCCCCCACACCCTGCACGCACAGATTCGGATCCCAGACTCCTGGCGAGTCAAGGCCCTCTGTCATGGGGGCTTCACTTACCGTCTAAGAAATTTTACGTAGAGAGTGAGACGCATCGGAGGTACTCTCAGCCAGTGTGAAGCCCTGAGGCTGGGGATTCTGTGTCCAAAACTTCATTTTAAAAAATAAGTAACCACATCCCAACTGAATGGGGAACTGGCTTCTTTCTAGTGTCTTGTGGGTTGGTTCTACTTGAAAACCATTGCTCTTCTGTGATAGTCTCAGATAGTGGTTATTTGTAGCAGTAAAAGAAAAAAAGTCTTAAAATTTCCTTCAAGTAAAAAAAAAAAAAAAAAAGATGAAAACAAGCGCTCCATCAGAGCTCCCTTTATCTATGCAGGTTAATTAGGTTTTACTTGAAAAGGATGTATAGTTTACATTCAATTTGTTCATTCAAGCCACGTGATTTATTTAAAGAAGTTCACAAACAGAACTGAGTGAAGGGATTGAAGTCTAGCCACCCTGCATCCAGACACAGACTCAGGAGTTGCTGTTCTGCTTTACTTTTCCTCATTGTAAGTTCCTTCTGAGGCATCAACACAATAGTCAATTAATGTTCCCGGCATGATGAAAAAGTCTCATTTACAAAAATGGGTTTGTGGATTTATCAGGTGCTTGACTTTTGGAGAAAGCTACGTCGTTGCGATTCTTTTTGCCTTGTGCAAATATTTCCCATTCTTGGCAGAAGGTTGAGTTAGGTTTTTGCCCGTTGCAAACAAATTTGTTCAATCTGACATATGACGTTTGAGGAGAGCTTTACTGAAGACGGTCACATTTCTGTGTCCATCTTTTCTGTTTTCATTACATCATGCCCGGAGGGGTCCTGATGGCAAGGGTGACGGGGGTGAGTGACAAGAGCCCTCTATGCCAGAGCTGACTGGGGGATTTTAATTGCGGTTCTGCGTAACTTCTGTTTGACCTCAGGGACAAGCCTTCCATTTTCTCCTGAGGAAAAAGAAGGGGTTTGGGATTGCTGTTGCCTGGGGTCCCTTTGAGCCCGAAGTGACCTATGGTGTCTTGTCTTGTCCTCCAGCACCTGCAGGCTGTAAGCGCCCCTCAGACAGTGACCCAGACGGTCAATTCTTCATCCCTCATGTCCACAAGCCTCTGGGGTTTTTTTGTTTTGTTTTGTTTTAAAGATATTTATTTATTTATTTATTTATTTATTTATTTATTTATTTATGAGAGAGAGAGAGAGAGAGAACAAGCATAAGCAGGTGAGCGGAGGTGGGGGAGCATGGCAGGCAGAGGGAGAAGCTGACTCCCGCTGAATAAGACTCGATCCCAAGACCCCAAGATCATGACCTGAGCTGAAGGCAGATGCTTCACTGACCGAGCCACCCAGGTGCCCCCACAAACCTCTGGTTTTAGATCCAGAATTGGAGGTGAGTCTGGGGGGCCGTGACTCCCCGGAAGCACATCCATGCTGCCGGGCCTCCTCGGTGACCGTGTAGGCTCTGCCCATCCCGCTGGGTGATTTAGGGACCCACGTTCCTCCACCCTGAAGCCAGTGTGGTCCTGGGACCTCCCTCCCCTGGGGCTGGGCCTACTGGTCACCTCCCCAGTCCAGTGGCCCAGCTGCTGAGCATCCCCAGAGTCGGGCAGCCCAGGCTGGAGAGGCCCACCTGCAAGACACACCTCGGCCTCTCGGCGGGTGGACCCTGGGCAGGTGCACACTTTCTGCGACCCGATGTGGGCATTTCACTGAGGCGGCATCAGCTTGACTGCAAATAAAAAATAATCCAGGCTCAGTAAGGGGAGACTTTATTCAAAAGGATTATGACAGTGTGGGGAACATTCTGACAATTGGCTCTGCACACGTCTCGGGAGTTAAGGAGAGGGGGTCTTTTCTAAGGAGGTGCCACAGGGCTCAGAGGACCCCAGTGTGGGGGCGTGGGAGCGAAGGGTGGCCTGAATGGACAGGGGTCAGAGGATGTCGCAGCCCCCAGGACAGACAAGGGGAGGCTTCTCGTGGGCAGCAGGGACATTCTGCCTTAGAGCTGGGGGAAGGCCCCTGGAACTGGCCACAGGCATAGGGCCATGAAGAGAGATCTAGGCAGCTAGAGGGCCCCAGCCCCTTCGCCTCGAGCACCCAGCACCCACATGCAGGCCTGATCACCTGGGGCACAATTTTGCTGCAAGAGCAGCACATATTTAAGAAGCTGTGGGGGAGGGTTCTGCACCTGAGCTCCGAGAAGAGGCTTCCCGCCACCCAGGCGGCCGCACGAGCTCTGTGGGAAGGGGCCAGTGACAAGACTTAGGTCGGGGTCCCCCACAGGCCATCAGATTCGGGTTTCTGGGGGAGAGACCTGGCATCGGCGTTCTTGCCTGAAACACCAGAGTTGAAGAAGCGTCCATAGATCCTGGGGACGGTGGGTCCAAGGGGCTGGAGTAAAGGGGAGATAGTTCCACACAGAGGAGAGGATTTGAAGAAAAGATGGAGGTGGAAATCAGTTTCCAGGAACCAGAGAATATCCTGGGGACCAGAGTCAGCTTACAGGGCAGGGGTGGAGGTTGCCTGGGAGAGGGGCAGAGGCTTCCGGAAGGTTCCAACACCATCCACAGAGCCAGGGGCTTCTTCTTCCAGCCGCGGCCAAGCCTGCAGGCGTCCCCTGGAGCCCCAGCCTTTTACTGTGTGTTATTTACTAAACTCTTCTTCTGGTAACGTTCATTTGGCCAATCACCATTTTACTCCTTTTCAAGTATGCAATTCAGAGGCATTCAGTTCATTCACCTTTTATTCTAGTGTAGGAGCTTGTTCCTATATAATAATTTGCTTTTTTATTTTTAACTCAACTCTTAAATCTGAGCTTCAGCATACGGTTTGACTTCGTGAAAGTAGTAGCTAATTCCAGGGACGTGCGCTTCGAACTTTCTCTACGGGCGGTTTGTGAGTGAGGAAACACATTTTCACATCATCTAGGTGTGTTTATTTCATATAATAGTATCAGTAACATCTTATTAACAGCCACACGGCCTGATGAAGAACCGAGGGAAGCCAGGAGCACTGCTGGCGCCCGGCAAGCCCGGCTTCGGAACACAGGTCCCGCCAGCCCCCACTGCCCTTCCCCACGAGCAGAAATAAATGTTGTCTTTCTTCCCTGACAACATCTGTCAAACTAAGGTGTCAGTTCTCTACAGAAACAGAACAAAGTGCAGAAGAGACAGGGAAACGTGGTGCCACCGCCATCCGCCCAGGGCCGCGTTCCCGCCTGGGCAGCACACCGGGGCCTGGGGACTGTCCCCCTTCGCGCTCCTGCCCTTGCCCACCCCGCCGCCCTGGCTCCCCTCCCACTCGGAACCGGCCACTAAGACTGTGGGGGTGTTTGGTGGTTATAAGGATAGTGGACACACGCTCACACAGGTAGACACACACACTCATAGGTGCACTCACGCACACCACACGTTTCCTATATGTACATGATGGCACGTGCCACATATACATGTGTGTGCAGCCACACACACGTGCACACACATACATCGCAGGTACACACATACCCACATGTGCACGCACATACTCGCCCCCATGTGCACACATGCACACACGTACACACACATGTATGCGAACATGCATTGTAAGCACATGTATGTACACGCACGCACACAATACATATGTGTGCATGCACACACATGCACACATGCACACACGTACACACGCACGTGCATGCGAACATGCATTGTAAGCACATGTATGTATATGCATGCACACAATACATATGCGTACATGCACACACATGCATAAGTCTCGCCGTGCACACACATGCACACATGCATACACACACATGCATGCGAGCATGCATTGCAAGCACACATATGTATATGCACGCACACAATACATATGCATACATGCACACACATGCACAAGTCTCGCCGTGCACACACACGTACACACACGCGTGCATGTGAACATGCATTGTAAGCACACGTATATACACACACAATACATATGCGTACATGCACACACATGCACAAGTCTCACCGTGCACACACATGCACACATGCACACACATATACACATGTTAACATATATACACACACAGTCTCTCACATGCACGATTGGCTTCCAGTCCCACTTTTTTCAGAACTGGGCTAGGTCCAAGATTCCTTTGTTCCAGGCCCACAATCCATTTCCCTCCTGTTTCTTTTTTTACGAGTATATATTTTTCCGTCAGTAGACCTGTTAGTTTGGAGGGATGGAGTGCACCAGAGCTTAAGTCTCGTTAGAGTAAGATCTCACGTTCTCTTGTGCACCCCCGGAGGTGCTATCCTTTCTGCGTGGGAGCCGCTTCCGGAGCGCGCATCACACCTGCGCTGTTCCTTGGAACCCCCGCGGGCTGGCCGTTCTCCCAGTAGTCCCACTGCAGACCTATTCTTGTGTGTCCCCTGCCTGGAGGCCATGGAGAGAAGCACCACGTAAATTTAGGATGGAAGAAACCCAATGGTGACAACTGAGGGGTGAATAAACACGGGTTTTGTAAGGAGTGCGTGACTCCGGTGTTACCCCAGCCAGCTGGAGCGGAGATCTGCCTACATTCACAGCTCTCTAATTTCTGAACTTGATTCTGGCCCTTGCTCCTTAGACCGTGCAAGGCCTCCCCGTGACGTCGGCCGCCAGGCTCTGTAGGTGCGCGTGCGTCTGATGGCAGGTGCGGCCCGTCCTGAGCCACCGCGTGTGGGTGTACCTGCCTGGCCCCTCCCACTCTACTGTGGCCTCCTCATTCCCTATTGGCTGTGACTTTGGGAAGGGGGTGGGGCGTCCACAGGAGGGTCAATGGCTCTGAAAATGCCTATGGAGATATTTCTGGTTTATAGCTTAAATTTTACCTCATTTCGTATTTAAATGTTGCTTTTCCCACGGAGGCAGGAGAATGACACCTTATCTCTAGTGCACAGATTCATTCAGGTGTATTTATTGGGCACCTACTGTGTGCCCCGAATGAAGGCACTGGGGTACAAAACAGGATGGTGAGATGGCATGCATGGGAGCCCGGGGCATGGGAGCCCGGGGAGGGGGACATGTGGGCAGGGCAGCTGCCAGGAAGAACCTGATGCATCTCCCGTTTTGTTAAGTATAAACCAGGGGCCCTCACTTCCCTCAATTTATCCTACAAGTAGTCTTGGTCCAAAGTGAAATGAAATACACAATTAACGCAAACCAGAGTGGGTGGAAGGAAGCCCCATTCCCAAGGTCATAAACAGAGAATCCAGGAAGTGCAGGACATGTTTGTGTCCCAACTCCCGCCCCACTCAGCTGAGTCCTTGCTGCCACCAGTCAGAAATGACCCAGCCCCTCCGTGAGCAATGATGGGGTCTCATTATGTGTGGGGGGTTGGGGGGCAGAATCGGGAAGGGAGCATTTGGGGAAGTTAGAGAAGCTTATGTTTTTCTTATAGCCATGTTATGGGTTATTTTGTGTTTGTTTCTCAGGTTTGAAGGTGAGCTTATTTAGAGGGTCATGGAATGCACAGACAGGGAGGTGAGACCCTTGCTGGGGCTGACGCAGGCAGACGGGGAGACTCAGGCTCATGGTCCGCCAGCCTGGGGCTCACGGTGGAAGAAGAAAGAGGGGAGTGGACCCAGGAAGACCCCAGCAGAACTCTCCTGGGGGGGGTGTGGCCAGATGAGCAGGGGCTGCAGGGGAGAACAAGCATGGATCTGGGGGTGAAGGAGTAAAGCCCTATTCTTGGGGTGCCTTCCTCATGGGGAGCAGGGAGAAGCCTACACAAGGCCGTTCCAGCCTAGGCCTCCCTCCCTAAGTTCCTCCCACTTGTGCTGACAGGGCTCTTCTTCTTGGGCTACTTTGTAAAGAACTTTCTATTCCCGTCACAGCCTGAGTGGGTGTATTGTTCCTGGGGAACAGTCAGAGGTGGAGCTCTGGTCAGGGGAGATGAGGGGGTACATTGGGGAGAGGATGCTGGAGATCCTTTGCCCCATGCCTGTCCTCTCAGTTGAGTGAGGAAGTCTCCGCCTCCCTAGATGGGCCACAGTGGACTCCATCATGGGTCACTGTGGCACGCGTGATCCCACGGGCACCCAAAAGACAAAGGAGAGAGGAAACCTGACCCCAAATTCCCCCGTGGCTCTGCAGCTTCCCAAAGAGCAACCTTTAAGAAGGGAAGCATGTCCCTGTGCAAGTGAGCACAGGACTGTGGCCCCACCTCCCCACACCAGAGCCCTGTGTGTGCAGAGCTCCCACCAAGTGGGGTCTGCAGGTGGGGACCCCGCTTCAGGCCAGCCCCAGCCGCTCTCCTGGATGTCCGTAGGCACCTGAATTGTGTGTGGACTCCCCCATCCCGGGCTGGGGCGTGGCCTCAGCTCTCCACCAGCAGCCCCCTGTCCTAGCACGGTCCCCGCCAGACCCAGGGGGGCAGGGGCGTCAGGGGCTGTTACACACTTGCCAGTCTCTGCACGTGCCCGTCAAAGCGAAATCCGACATGCCCCATGACGGCTGGTCTGTTGAGACATCAATAAAAGAACAAGGTTTTTGCCTGTCATGTTGCAGCAAGGTTGAAAACGCCTTTGCATTAGATAAGTCCAGTGTGTTGTAATTTTGAGTCAACAAAATGAGAAAAAAAGAGGTGGAAAATAGAAGCAATCTGGCCAAATTCCCTGAATTCACAGTAAGCCCAATAATTTGACTTGATGGGCCCAGGGTCACAGGGAGCAATAGGGGCTAGATGAAAGCCTGTCTCCTTGAGCAGTTGACATTTCCACGAAAGTATACACTAGGAAAGAGAAGTAGCCCAGTGATTCCCAAACTGTAGTGGCCGTGGAAGTCCCCCAAGGGCTTGTTAAAACCCACCCCAGAGCTTGGATCCCGCAGGTTGGGTGGGGCCCGATCATACGCTTTTCTCAATTTCCCCCGGTGATGCAGATGCTGTTGGTCTGGCGACCCCCCCCCCCCCCCCACGCAAACCCCTGATGTCGTCCCTTCAGCTCAGCCACATGGCAATTCCTCAGTCCCCTAGGCTCTAGATGTTGTGCTGACAAAGGAAGTAATGCGTGCAGGAGTGGCTGATGAGTCACATGGGGCTCAAGGAGGCTTGCATATAGGTTGATCCTATGACTGTTTCTAAACCAGAGGATCCCTGAAGTTTTGGGGTCAAAGACACTGGATTCTTTTATTCTTCCAGATGTTAATCTAGGGTTTCAGTTTTTAGCTACGGTTTACTTCCAATTGATGTCAGCTAATATTGGACAGAATTACATCCTCTAAATTACTCTTAAACGTGGTGTTTAAAATATCTTTTGTTTCCAACATCCCAGAATATTTAACCCTTTTCCAGATCAATAACATCCCTTGCGTTCTGATTTACTTACAGTTTTTCTGAGGCCGCAGGAAAGCCCAGCCTTATTGTTGGCACACAGCTGGGTGTTTTCCACCTTCTGCTACCTGCGGGCTCATTGAAGCAAACATCCTAGAAAGGAGAAAGTCTCCAGACACGTGGCAGAAAAGTGAGGGGCCTGCTGCACCATTACCAAGTTCAAACAGCAAAGTTCCCAAACGAGGGTATGGTAGCATGACAGTGACCCCCAGGCAGGGCTGGGTTCCCTTCTCTGGGAAGAGATCACTCTGATTCTGCTGTTGTCTTTAATACTTTATTATGAAATAACTGCAAAATTGGAGAAGAAATTTAAAACTAGAACAAATACACCTGTGTACCCTCTACTCAGAATCAACTACTGTTTCCTTTTAATCCATCAGCTTCTTCGTTCTGTGTGTGTGTGTGTGTGTAATATTTTCTGAGCCATTTAACAACAACTGTCAAACATCATGTGTCTTTACCCCCAAACAATGGATCTGCTTTGCCCCGGCCACGGTGCAGTTCTCCCCTACAGCGGATGTCACATGGAGATGGCCTCTGATCTGGCCCACAACCCACGTTCCATCTGTGGCCATGGGCCCAGTGATGTCCTTTGTGCCTCCCCCTCCAGCCCCGGAGCCGCGGTGTTGACCACTCCCTGCCCTCGGCGGTCAAGCGCGTCCATCTCCTTTCCCCTAAAACGGTTCAGCATCGGGCCTGTCTTGTTTTCATGGAACGTGTTCTCAGCGAGGTGTTGCTCACATGGGGCCGGTGTGTGCACTGTGTCGTGCCCGGAGCATAGGCTGTGGTCCCATTTCTTCGCTCTGCACAGACTAGTATTTCCCTGGCATCTAATAAGGAATCTGTGCAGAGGCGCTCTAAGATATGGCCATATCCTGCTCCTCATGGAAACCCAGGCCTGCTCCCGAGTAGACTGAGCATTCACTGAGGATTCTTGCCTAAAGCTCTCTGTATGGCGATGGCTGCCCAGCGAAGTTTTCTACCCAGCACACCTACAACAGTTATCAACCTGACTCGGCATTCGGCTGCAAGCCCGAGCCTATCTATTTCTTATTCACATAGACTCATGGATACTTTGCAGGAACTCATTGTCGTCCTTAAATATATTGGAATGCAAATAGTCCCAGGTTGGCTTTTTGGGGCTCCTTCTAGTCGCTCCTGTGTCCTCGTCACAAGCCCTGTCTCTCTCTTTTTTTAGTATTCCTTACTTTCTGACACAATAAGATGTTCCATTCTCATCTTCTACTCTCTCCACCCAATATCCAGAATCTGCCATTTTTATGACTCAAATAAGTTGCTTGATATCTAACCAGTTTACTTTAGTGCTACAGAGAGTTTTCTTTAAAAAGCAATTAGACTTGGGGCGCCTGGGTGGCTCAGTTGGTTAAGCGACTGCCTTCAGCTCAGGTCATGATCCTGGAGTCCCGGGATCGAGTCCCGCATCGGGCTCCCTGCTTGGGAGGGAGTCTGCTTCTCCCTCTGACCGCCCCCCCCCCATGTGCTGTCTCTCATTCTCTCTCTCTCAAATAAATAAATAAAATCTTTAAAAAAAAAAAAAAAGCAATTAGACTCTACAATGGAAAGCTAGGAGTCCAATAGGACCCCTTTGGTGGCAAAAAATAGAAAACCTGACGTGAATGAGCACAAGGAAAACATCGATTATTTGGTTGGCAGAATCCAAGGAAGGGGTGAACATCTAGCGCCTGGAAGTAGGCAGCACTTCTGAACCCAGGGGGTACTGACCCCTGGACATAAGTGTTCTCAGGCTTCTGTCCATGGGCTGCCATGAGCCCAGACCCCTTCCTCTAAACTGCAGGAAACACGGTGCCCAGGGCGGCCTTGGCCTATGTTTTTCGGCTTCCACCCCCGAGGTAATTCCTGTTCAAAACCCTGGGGAAGAGATTCAGCATTTCCTGACAAGGATCAGGATAAATCAAGGGGCCCTGGAGATAGGCTCATAAAAGAACAGGACAGCTTCTGAGCTGGCCGAGCGGAGGCCGAGGAGGAGGAGGCCAGGGAGCATCGGGCAGACACGAGAATGGTTGGCTGGATTTCTGCTCACTGTTCTCCGGTGCTGCAGATGAGTTATTTTCTTTCTCCTAAGTGTTGCCGGAATGTAAAATTTCCAACAACTACAAAATCGTATTCCATCCCTGACGGTTCCTGGGTCACAGCAGCGACATATCAGAGTAAAAGCCAGCATCACCTCCTTGTGTTGCACTCACCTGTCTGCACTGTGGCATTTAGTTTTTTAGAAATTTATTTAATTTGGAGAGGAGGGCGGAGTGAGAGAGAAAGAAACTCAAGCAGACTCTGCTCTGAGTGCAGAGCCCGATGAGGAGCTCAACCTCACGACCCCAAGATCATGACCTGAGCCAAAACCAAGAGTAGGATGCTTAACCGACTGAGCCCCCCAGGTGTCCCTGCACTGTGGTGTTTAAACAAATGGTGGAAAGGTCACTGGGAGGGAGAGAACTCGGTGACTCGGGCAACTGCCCTGACCTCATGGATTGTAGACTAGCTTGAAAGTCACTTCCTCCTCCGGGGGATTGTGTGGTCTGTGTTTGACCAGAGTCGTTGTTTTGATGATGTGGCCTTGCCTTCACATAGACCTCCACCAACAATGACTGTTGGTGACCACAGATGGACAGAGAGTCCAGTCATGGACTAGCCCCTTTCCCTCCCTATTACTTAGTTCCCAACTCCTTTCGGGCATGCCTTTGACACTCTTTTGGTTTGGACCCATTCTATGGGTCCTGTTTCACGTGTCAAATTCCAAACGAGGTGTGTCCAGGGCCATTACTAGGAGTGGCCATCGCGAGGCCAGCATGCCAGGCCTCCTCTACACTGAAATGGCAACCACTGCTCTTGTCATCTCAAGAAGAGCCCACCCCAGGTCCTCAGACCACACAACCCCCGGCCGTGGTGGCCCTAACAGCAACCACTCCATCAGCAGCTGGCAGGGTCTCCATGCGTCCAAAGCTCCCACCCGGGTCATGGAAGCTGCAGGAAGACATTTGGCAGTGGAGCTGGGTTCCAGGGCTAGGTGACTCGTGTTTGGACTTTATTATGAATGTGTCATGTTTCCAGGAGTATGAGCTTGCCTGAGACTAAACTATCGGCCCCACCATGAGGGATGGGATTAGCGGTTCCGGGGCCCTGCCAGAAACACAGCTGCATAGACAAGCCGCAGTGACCTAATCTCCCAAACTATGCGCTGGTCCCGTCCAGCTGTCGTGGGGAGTGTGAGAGGGATCTGGAGCAAGCGTTGGTGGATACAGGGTGGGAGGGAGAAATATACTTTATGATCCCAGGGAAGGGCGATGTGAGCAGACGGTGAGCATCCGTGTGCCCAGGGAGAAGAGAAAAGCAGCGGAGAAGATAACGAGGCTGTAAGCAAGATAAAAGAAGGCAGTGCCCTTGGGAGGGACACAAAGCGGCCGAGAAGGGGATGGACAGCTTGTGTCCAAAGGAAGTGAGTTATATTTCATTTCCAGAAAAGTAGCTAATAAAAAGAAATCACTGGTAAAATGAGTGAATGTTATTATTTTTTAAAGGTTTTATTTATTTATTTGTCAGAGAGAGAGAGACACAAGCAGGGGGAGAGGCCAACAGAGGGAGAAGCAGGCTCCCCGCTGAGCAGGGAGCCCGATGTGGGGCTCAATCCCAGGACCCTGGGATCATGATCTGAGCTGAAGGCAGATGCTTAAATGACTGAGCCACCCAAGCATCCCTAAAATGAGTGAATTTTAAAATACTTGGTTATTGGGGCGCCTGGCTGGCTCAGTCGGAAGGGCACGTGACTCTTGATCTCAGGGTCATGAGTTTGAGCCCCAAGTTGGAGGTAGAAATGGCTTAAATTTAAAGGTATATATTAAAAATAAAATAAAATACATGGTTATTTTTAAGAAGGGGTAACTGAGATGTTGAGTCCTCACCTTGACAAGGTTTTTCTTCCCTGGGGACAAGTGTGGACTAGCTCACATCTCTTCCCCACCACTTGAGACTTAATGAGTAGGTGGTCTGGTGGGTGTTTCTACCACTCACTCAGTTGACTTCTGCTAAGCACCTACTATGTGCTAACCTCTGTAGTGGATGCAGGGGCCACTGCATGGGGAAGGCATCGAAACCCAACATGAAAGAAGAAGAGATGTGACCAGATGACAGGGCGGCAGGGCTCGTGCTGCATATGGCATGTGGTGAGAGTGGAGTGTGCCCACGGACAATAGGGAAAGCCAGGAGATGAACAGTCACATCAGCCGGGGAGATCAGGGAGTGTGTGGATTGATGCTGGCCCTCAGCATCCCTGCAGCGGGCTCACAGCTGGTAGCATGGGGGCTTGAGGAGTTGGCCGGATCCCAGTGATTTCCTAGATGGAGGCTTAGGGACTTGGGTCCAAGGCAAAGTGGATACAAACACAGAAGCTGTCTCTTGGCCTGGGATGCTCATCTAAACCCCCCGCCCCTGTTGATTCTTCTTCTACCTCTGCCATCAGCCCCCACATACCTGCTCAGAGAAAAGGGACCTGCCCTGCACCAACCCAAGCCCCTGCCCAGTCCCAGGACACAGAGCCCCTTCTCAGTTATTCCAGTTGTCATTCCGTCCGTCACTGTGGAAGTGTTGGTGCTAGTGTTCTCTCCTCCCTGCCCATCCTCAGCCCCTCCTGCAAGCCTCCTCTCCCCAAGATGCATTTCTAGAACCAACAGCCCCTGAAGGCAGAGAAGTCTCATCAATACTTCATTTGCTTTTACTGATCTTTTCTATTTATTTTTGGACAGTCATAAAATCATTAAGGTATTATTGAAAGCATGGTTGGCCAGTCCTTTTGAGTCAGAAATTAAGAACAATGTCCCAAGAAAAAGAAACCACTGAAACTTCAAGACAACAAGTTTCAAAGATTCACATTTTCATATATTTCTTTATCTCAGAATGAAATACTTGAACTAGAAAGAGCACCTGTGATCCACAGTTGGCTGTGGATCACTCTAATAATACACGTAACCGATTCGATGAAAAGGGGACATTTTGGAAAGAAATTGAGTGAATTATGATAATTCCTGAATGACTCCAATTAACTGGTTTAAAATGTCCAAAATTTAGTCCAAATGCTAGAAACAGACTCCTGTAAAATTAGAGTCTTTTATGCAAATAAATAAGTTCAATAAATAGTTTGCGGGCTTCCCCCTTTATCTTTGTGCCAATACTGAGTCGGCAGTGTTGTTCGGGGAGGGACACAGAAGAGCCCTGGTGACCTTGGCTGGATGTGTGGTCTCGCCTCCCCCCACTCCTGTGCTTCCTTCCTGGGGAGGGGGGGGTTGGCGTAGCTTTGACTCAAAAGCAACTTGTTTCAAGGAGAAGGTGCCAAACTGAGCTGTTGAGCTTTCTGCGGACTGGAACAGTAAGAGGGTCACTGATCAAACCTGTTAGCAATGAATAGTATTTTCAAAACCAAGGGATTTGGAAGTAATAGTGTCCTAAATGGACAGTGGATGCAGGTGCCCGAGGCTCTGATGTGAGAGCCCGGGGAAAGGGCAGGGAGCAGGATGCGGAGCTTTGAACCACAACCGAGCGCTCGACAGTCATCCTGTCCTTAAACTTATCCTCCAGGGAGGCTGCCATCCTGTGAGCTACCCTCCAGCGAAGTCACAAATACACCTGAGGGGAGGAGTCCGACGGACCAGAAGGTGCACGATTAAATTGCTTAGAAAACAGGAAGTACTTCCGTCTTCGTGAACGTTATTTGAACACCTGAACATCCTCTCTGGCTACATTTATGTCCCCTTGCCCATTTGGTGCTGACGCATCAATCTACCTCCATGAAGATGTACTGGACCGAGCTTCTGCTCAGCCCTTGAATTCCCAGGCAGGAGTGCAGGGCTCAGGGGCACCCCGATGCTGGCCGTCGGACCAGAGGTCGGGGTTCACTCAACCTCGAAACACGCACTGTCTCCCAGCCTCCGGACTGGCCAACCCTGAAATAAAATAAAACCCAATCTTCTCTCCTGTCAGCTTTTGGCTTCTTGGTGAAGGTTGATAAATGGTTTTCCGGGTTAAATTAGCAAAAACCAGAACAATATGAGGGTTTGTAATGAACCCAAGTGGGGAGAACCCAGAGGGCCAGGCGAAAGCTCTACAACGTTGAGTCCGCTGATCGCAGAGCCTCAAATGCAATGACTGGGCCACAGCCAGCTCGTGCTCGGAGTGAGCCGGAACAGTCCGGAAAGAGACTCGCAAGCCTCACCGAGTTTACCTGGCTATGTCTGGGCTGCTTTCCCCAGTTGTGCTGCAAGATAACCTGCCTCCTAGGTCAACTCTGAGGAACAAAAAGGCAGACTTCAGGAAACAAAAAGATAAAACTGCTTGTTCAGAGTGAGATCAAATCCGCACCTGGATTCCATCCAACTGGCATGATTAATTCAAAGAACCCACTGGAATCGGAGACTGAAGTATCTCAGACTGCTCTATTTCCATCACTCACTCCTACATACCACAGTTCAGGGGCTTAAGAAGAAGCCAAATTCAATAGGGACAGACATTTAAGAAAAAAAAAAAACAAAAACCTCATTTTATTTAAAACTTCGTTTTATTAAACTCAAGGAATTCGTCTCTAGGTTTAGAGAGTTGATCCCATAACTCAAAGGTTTTGTGCTGGCCTCCTCGGAGGGCTTGGGAAAGCCTCATGTGCCCACAGACGACACAGCTGATAAAACAGAGACAGCGCTGAGCCCCACATCAATGGGCACTTTCCGTGGGCTCAGATGGGATGGAAATGCCCCATTTGCGCTGAGCCCTCCAGTTGCAGGAAAACAGAAGCATGAGCCTCTCTGCAGGCTAGGAACAGCGTCCTGGTTCTTTGTCGGCCACGTCTATGACTCTTTCTAAATTGAGAAGCTGGTCCGGCTGCCACGTGTGTGCAGATCTCGCTTCATCACCGTGTCCCTTCCTTCCGTGTCCACTCTGCAGAAGGGCGACAGGAAAGGATGTCACAGATGAGCCAGGTTGATCGGCAGCCCAGCAGCGCAGCCCTGCCCCTGGAGGCCAAAGCCAAGGGCAGAACAGGAGACGGCCCCCGCTGCGGCGCCGCCAGGGTGTGCTCCGGGGGGCCGCTTGGTCTGCAGCTGAGCGTTTGCAATCCCCAGGAGACGCGTGCTGCCCACAGCAAACCCCGAGCCCTGCCCTGTGTGCACGACAGCAAAGCACAGATGCTCTCTCTTGTAGGACATGTTTCACAACGGAGCCAATTATTGACATTCTTTGGTCTTCCTTAATCACATAAACCAACCTTGATGAGCACATATGTCTTTTTATCAACCCAGAAAGTGCTGAGTGATGCCTGGTTCAGAGGGGTGGGAGAGACCGCACGCCTCTGTCTCACGCGGAGAAGGAAACGGCTTTCTTCCTGAAATGTCTCCGGAGGATGACTGGACGTCATTTTCTTAGAAAGTTTAGCGTGAGGCAAGGCAAACGGGTTTTGCCCGACACGCACACAAGCGCCCCTTGCAAATATCTGTGCCTTTAATTATTATAATTAATTAGGAGAGTAGATTTCACTCAGAAGAGCTTAGCTGAGACATTTGTTTGCGATGAGCACTTCCCCTCTTTGGAACTCGAAATTTCATCGTAAATGTGGCGATTAACATCTCTCTCTCCAGCTCAGAAAGTGTTGACACAGATGTTTGGCTAATCATTCAGAGCAAATAGCTATTCCCATAAAGGCTAAGATTAGTCGGAATTGGCATGCATTTCTTTCTTCTGTGAGCCTCATTTGATTATAGATGATGTTTTGTTAGAGTGTATCCATGCAACCTCATAAATGATGTAAAACCCAAGAAAAACAGAGACTCTGTGCCAAGACCAAATTAAATACACATCAGAAAAATGCGGGCTTGATTCGGGTTCAGGTACCATGAAGCTTGCCTTGTCCGTTGTTGCTAAAGCCTTCAGGAGAACTATAAAAAGCAACCTTGACGGTAATATCAGTTTGAGGTTGGCGTGGCTGCCCACATTTATGCAACCGCACGCTCGGCTGGCTGCATCCTCTCGCACACAATATACGGTGGAAGCAGTCACAGCCTCCAGAAGCTGTGACAAACGGCCGGTGCAGAGCAGGCAAGGAGAAGTGCTCTCAGCTGGGTCGGCACCCGGCGACTGCCCCCATTCTCCCCGTGGGCAGTGGCACGGACGGGGCTGCTGGAGCCACATGCAGAGCTTGTGCTCTGGGCGCGCAGCCTCAGAGGCTCCTGCCTGTGCCGGGTGCCTCTCTGCTCCCGTCGACCAGCCCCAAGACGCACCGCATTCCCACGGCCGCCCCTTCCCTCCTCGGCCGGCTCTCCTCACAGGGATCCCTGGAGACCCTTGTTGAATTACCACAGGTGCCCTCTGGCACTTCTTGGGGAATCTCAAGTCCTCGGTCTTATTGCCCTGCTCCCCACAGTGCTGGTGGACGGAGTTCAGGAAGACCGGAGCAAGGCCAGCCCCCAGCTGAGGACTGGTGCAGGGCCCGGAGGGCTGGCGTCCACGTACCATGCTCCAAGGTGTGGGCTCCCATGGCAGAAGCCCGCTGCCGGGAAACATCCTGCCAGCGCTGGGGAGGAAGGAAGACCAGGGTGGGAGCTGGGTGCATACGCATTGCAGGCACTTGGACCCCACGGAAGCAAAGGCCCAGCGGGAAAGCACATTGAAACTCCTGGATGATGGGCAAGCTGGTAACCAAGTACCCTGGCAAAAAATAACTGTACCAGGTGAGCAGAGAGAAGGCTGATTGAGCTTCCTTCTGGGGGGAGGCTATATGAGCGCGGGGGGCCCCCCTGTGTGGATGGACCCCCACTCTACAGCTGCGACCACTGCTCCCACAACGTGCTTTGTCTGCGGGACGTGTGGACTCCCACTGCCCTCATGGTCTTACCTAGAGGCATTTTGTTCACGCGACGATCCGTTACCTCCTGCGATCTCACGCTAGCTCTTCTATCTCAGCAACGCTAGTTCAGCTACTTCCGCACGGACTAGCATGTCTCACCCCCAGCATTGGGACTGGGCTGTGCCTCTCTACATTAATCCTGCCAAGGAACACAAGGGACATGCTCTTTCCTTTGAAGCAGGTGCGTAAGGAAGTGGTGGGATAATGGGTAAGCAGACACATGCTTGGGGTTTTACACCTGTGTACATTTATATTTATTTTCAGGAGACTTGGTAGGGTTGACCCCTGATGGCTCACAGTCTGCCCCCCCGGTGGCTCCTGCTCCTCCTTAAAAACTTGGCTTAGAGTTGGCACCTGCTAGGCCCACCTCTGCTTTGATGCTAAGTGTTCGGCACCTGTGCGTTCATCTCCCGGGACTAACCGGATACCCTTTCCCCGTCCATCCTCCTGCGGCCAACTCTGAACCCTGTCGGAAAGCATGATGGAGCCCCTCCTACCACGTGGCATGGCCGCCCTGTGCAGTAGGACTTCGGCGTGGATGCGGGAGCTCCGCATCTGTACCTGTGGGCAGCAGAGACGTGTCTGGGAGCTGGATAGCTAATGTCTCGGGCAGCTCAGGCTGCCACGACCAAGCATCGCAGGCAGGGTTGCTCAAAAACCAGACATTGTTCACAGCTCTGGAGGTGGGAGGTCTAAGATGAAGGTGCCATCCACTTTAGCATCTGGCGAGAGCCCACTTCCTGTCTGTGCCCACGTGGGACAGACGGGAGGGCTCTGGTCTCTTCCTCTTCTTATAAGGCAGAGCACTACCCCCGTCATGGGAACCCCACCCTCATGACTTTATCTAACCCTATTCACCTCCCAAAGGCCCTGCCTCCAAATGCCGTCTCCCTGGGGGCTTGGGTCTCAACATGAAATGGGGGGGGGGCATTTAGTCCACTAGCCACGTGTGGGCTCTTCAATGTGCATAGTGTAACTGAGGGACTGGATATTTCATTGCGGTTTACCCTAAGTCGATTAAATGTATATTTCTATAGCTACATGTGGCTAGCGGCTCCCAGATTGGACAACGCGACTCCAGAAACTTCCATACTGCTTGGAATAGAGTACTTAGTCCTGAGGTGAACTGGACTTAGGAGGAGAAACTATCTTGGCTCTTAGTTTAAATAGTTAAACCTTCCACGATATCAGGGAAGTGATACATCTTCCTTTATTCCTTTTCCAGACGTTAGTGGGACTGCCCTGCGCAAGCCAGGTTCACTCTTGCCTTGGGGGCTCCTCCCCCTGGGGCTCCCATCCTGTGGCAGCGGGAGCTCTCTGGAGAGGGGACATCTGAGCAGAGGCCTGTGTGTCGTGGGAGGATCTGGAGGGAGTGTGCTCCGGGTAGACAGCCCGGACCCGGACGGGCCCTGACGGGGGAAGAAAGTGGGCAGAAAGGAGAGGCCCCTCTTGGAGGCCAGGGGGGAGAAGAGGCCGCAGCAGAGAAAGCAGGCTACAGGCCACTGTCATATTTGAATTTTCTTTTAAGCAGGATGGGCAGCTGTTGGAGGACGTTGAGCGGGGGCACCAAGTGATGTTATTTATATTTGGAACTCATTCCCCTGGCCCCCGGGAGGACACTAGGTATTGGGGTGGGAATCCCTCCCAGTGGTCTGCGGCCGAGACGTGGCCCAGCCGGATGAGGGAGGCGGGGAGACGCAGGGCCAGGAGGACATCCTGTCATGGGATCTGAGCTCAGAGAACACGGGAGAAACCCAGGAACACCTCCCGCGTGAGGTGTGAGGGGCAGTGGGGCTGCTGACAGAGAAGGGGGAGAGCTGGGGCCCGCCAAGGCGGACAGGGAGGGGTGTGTGCCGTCCACGCCCATGGGGCACCTGTGTGGGCACGTGGAAGGGAGGAGGGGCCTGGAATAACTGACCTCACAGCCTCCACCCTGTTCTCGGACAGGACAGGCCACAGCATGGGAGGCAGGGCTGCAGGGCAGCTGTGCTCTGCTCCAGAGACGGGGGCTCTGCAGGCTCGGGGGGCAGCCAGCTCCGCTCCGCAGCATGGTCGCTGAGGGCTGAGCACCACGGAAGGCCCTGAGGTCCGCCCCACTCTCCTGGCCACACGCTGAACCGCTAGATAAAGTTGTTTAGAAAAGCTGGAACGCCCCCCAGATTTCGTACAGTTTTATTTCTCACAGTGGACTATCAGCAGTGAGATAAATTTAGACTCCCTGCTAAGCGTGACACACCATGGTAATTGTACAAGTATGATGTCTTAAATTACACTTTTATTATCTTTCATTTCTCTTCCAGCTTATAATTCTTCTTTCTCATCACTCTGCCTGTGCCTGATCTGTGTCCCTTCCTCCTCCTCACAAGACAATCATTAAACTTCTCCAATCACCAGTAAATGGTGGAAAGAATGAAAGAGTTTGGCTTTAAACACTTCTAAGTAGACAGTTGGGAAGTGGTTGCAAATTAAAACCAGGCAGCTTAATGATATTAGCGTGGCCCTGCTTGAGAAACCCAGCCGGGCCCTGCTCTCTGGGCCCGTGGTACCTATGACATCAGAGCTTGGAGGGGATGGTGGGGACACGCGGTGACCGGCCCCGGAGCAGGGGGACCCTGCGGTAGGGCTTGTGCACTCAGCCCCCAGGGGAGGCTTGCTTCGTGTTGTAACAGGAAATCCATGGCAGCTTCCTCAGTTGGTGGGAAGTTGGTGGGAAGGCAGATGGTTCCTGCAGGGGAGAGGAGGGGGCTGTCCCTTCAGCAGTTCCCAGTTCTGGCGCCCCTCCAACACTGGCTGGAAAGGGGGAGCTGCCACCAACCAATCAGGGACCCAACGGAATCTGGTTTGGCTAAATGTTTTCACTTGCTGAATTTCATTAAAAACGTAGAGTGACATTTACAAACTTGCAATGAGGAACTCGGGAAGTTGAGGTCAGGTGAGCCAGGGAAAACAAGGAATGCAAAGATCTGACATTCATGGTACACGTTCCAGGGTGCGGGCTTGGGGATGGCAAGATGATCTCTATCGGTTGATTATCAAGGACAAACGAAATGTGAATGATTTTAACATCCTATAAAGAACAGCATGCTGTGCCATAATGGTGAATGATTTAATTGCCCCCATACACTGAGCATTATTTCAGCCACAAACAACTAATGGAGCTTAAAATAGAGCCTTTAAAAAAAAAAAAAGTTTTTTTTTTTTTTTTAAAGAGACTTCAAAAAGTCTCTTTTAAAAAAAAACATTAAAAGGCGACCATTGAACCACTACGCAAATGCTTTCCAACCCCAGGACAGCAGGGGCAGGGAGCCCCAAGGGAAGTGGTTTTGCTGGAGGTGGAAAGAACGTGGCCCGGTTGTCAGCATCGACTTCTCTGGAAGTCTCATGTGTTCTACTACTTCTAACTGAGAGTAAATCTCTTCTGACTCATTTTTTATTTCCCCAAACACACATGGAGCATCTTAGCAGCAGGGAAACGTTCTAAAGCAAGTGCGGTCCTGCTACCCCACCCCATAGAAAGTGAAGGTGGTGGGCAGACTTCTCCCCCAGCCTCCCCAGACAACCACCGCTTCCCCCAACCCCACTGTATACACAAATCGTCTCCCAGATATGTGATCGGCACTAATGTAGGTACTGCGGTGCCTGGATCTTGTAGGTGGGATTAAGGTCCAAAACACATTGACTTCAAGACAGGGAGATTCTCCTGGGTGAGCCTGACCTAATCAGGCGAGCCCATAAAAGGGATGGAGCTCTACCTGAAGCAAGACACTTGATGCATGGGGGGATTAACATGAAGGAGATTCCCTGTTGCTGCCTCGTAAGATGAGGGATCACATGGCAAGGAGTGTGCACGGTCCCTAGGACCTGGTGTCCTCAGTGCTATAACCGTGAGGAAATGAATTCTGCCAACAGCCCACATGAGTTGGAAGCTGAATCTTCCCCTGAGACTCCAGAAAGGAAGGAAATGCAGCCAACCCTGATTTCACCGAGTGAGCCCCTGAGCAGAGAACCCAGCCGCACTGTGCTGGATTTCTGACCCGGAGGACTGTAAGCTAACACATGGCTCTTGGTTTATGCCATTAAGTTCTGTCACTTTACACAGCAGAGCAAAACTAACAAAATCTGTTGTGCAATCAACAGATGCAGATTCTCGCGTGGGCGCCACTATCCCATGGCCACGGGACATCATCAACATTCTCGGCAAAGAGGGATGATAAATCCTATCCTGCATTCCTCACTGGGGAGCGGGGAGGGCTGCCAAGAAAGTGTACAGAACTCAATCGGGAAAACTGAAACTGCCACCAAAGATAGAGTGGATCGTGTTCTTCTTGTCAATGATTACCATTAATTATAGCTATTTTCTTTTGCTCTGTTGGCGACATTTTGTCTTTTTCAGTTTTGCTTGAAAAATAATAGTATCTGGGAAATAGTGCTTGCCAGGCTGCAGAGCTTAGACAGCCTAGTGTTGACTGGGATCTTGGAGAAAGATGCCAAGGTCTAATAACCATCACACTCTTGGAGAGTCACGGGATATGAACAGATCAAAGGTCCTGAGAAGTCCTGCTGCAGAGAACCTTGCTCAACATGGTGTAACAGGGCATTTTCTAACCTTCCTATTTTGAAAGAACTTTTCTCCAGCCACACTCTGATAAATCTCATGGGACTGGAGGAGCTGTGTTTGAGAAAACTGGTTTAGAGGTTAATACAAACAAACAAACAAATACATAAAGATCTGCTGACTCCCCATTGCAAGCACCCTGATCATGCTGTGTCATGAGCATAGGAGAGTCTGCACCTACTCAAGTGCCCAGATGCCCTCCCTCAGCCGATTTCTGCACACCCCCCTAGGACCCTGGGCCTAAACATTCCCAGACACTCAGGCATAGGAAAAGCGTGCCTGGTGAGAATATTTAAGACAAGTGGCACAGCCTTTCACTCCACAGAGGGAAATTCCATGCCCTCCAAGTGTTCACAAAGAAGTGAAAATATCTCTTTAGTAGGAAAATAGTTGGTCTGATAAGATAATGAAAAACCACTGTCCATAAAACAAAAGAACACCTTTTTACTTATCTAAATTCTATACAAATAGTCACTCTACCATTTGCAAATAAAAGCTGTGACATTTAAAATGAGACCTGCTCTGGCAGATAAAGAAGTGTATGATGTATCGATAGCGATTTACATTCTGTGGCCTGGGGCCAAGACGGCAGGCAGATCAAGGGAATAGAACAGGCAGGCCAGAATCAGACTCTTCCACACGGAGACTTCACATCTGAGCAATAGGACTTAAAAACATGAATAATTCAGAGCCAAGAAAACTGGCTAACTCTTGGGGGGGGGGGGATAGTTGTATCTCCAACTTCCATCATTTAGAAAGGGACTTCAGATGGAACACAAACTTAAGTATAAAATATTAACTTCTAAATATATTACAAGGAAGCATAGGTGAAGACGTAATCCCAGGACTGAGAAAGGGCTTTTCAACTTAAAATCTCAGACATGAACCCATGAACACAGATACTGGTGGACTGGATTCTGTATCGATTTCTTTATTAAAGGGAAATTTAGAAAAAGCAGTTCTAATATTTATAAGAGGCAAATGACGCATACATAAACGGGTTGCAAGTGTATGAGGAGAAGTGGGACTCTCTGAAAGGAAAATCGATGAAGGACATGCAGGCAGAGTAAATCAGAGCGGAAATGGCCCATAAATGTGTGAGGACATTTTAGTAGGAAGGTCACAGAAGTGAGGGAGATGGATCTAGGACTCGAGGCACCTGTCTGATGGGTGATGGGCGCTAAGGGAAAGGGATGCTCCTCCCCTGTGCAGGTGGATGCTTGGGGGGGGGCGCACTTGAAGGGAGAAGACAGTTGGCACAATGTCAGGAAGGCAGTGGTAAGAGAGAAAAAGATCAAAATGCAGAAATAGGCAAGAGGATGGCTCTGTTTTTTCAAGGTATATGGGGGTGAGCGCGATAGCCTCCTGAGATGTATCTGAGTCAGTAGGAGTAACTGTGTTTGGTTTGACTGACCGTTTCCATTGATTAGCGTATTACTGTGAGAGTCCACGCTGACCCACGGAAGGCTGACCGCAATGTAGACGACCCGTGTTCTGGAGCCTCACGGAGGACACAGCCCACAGGTAGAGCGTCATTGTGCAAGTGATTGAACAACTCCCCCCAGGGTTTTCACCGTGATTTTGGGGACCTCTCTCTGCTTCCTCCCCAACCAGCCTCCGCAGCCTGCGGGCTGTCTCACTGAATGAGACAAAGAAATCTTTGACGTAGGCTCCCTATATATGTGAGCGACAGTTGTGCTTTTAACTTTTTAAAAATGACACTTGGATAGAAATTTGGCAAAAATGGATCAGAGTTCTCAATGGATACTTCTTCTCTGCAATAGTAATTTAGCATCTAGGAATGTACCCTCTGGGTGTGCTTGGATAGAAGCAGAAAGAAGGCTGTAAAGAGATTCAGGCAGCTTTGTGTAATGATAGTCAAAGCAAAAAACAAACAAAATAAAACGAATTATGCTCTCTCTCTAAAAAACAAACAAATAAAATCTTCAAAAAAAAATTTTTTTAAGGGGGTGCCTGGATGGCTCAGTCAGTTAAGGGTCTGACTCTTGGTTTCAGCTCAGGTCATGATCCCAGGGTCAGGGGATCGAGCCCCACATTGGGCTCCATGCTCAGCAGAGTCGGCCTGTCCCTCTTCCTCTGCTCCTCTCCCCCTCCCAAAAAATAGATAAAATCTTTAAAGAAAAAAATCAAAACAAACAAAAAAAACCTTACATCTGTGGTTCTCAACCTTGGGTGATTCAACCCTTGGGGGACATTCAGCATGTGTGGAGATAGCTTTGATGGTCACACTGGAAAGGGTTGCTCCCGGCATCCAGGGGACAGAGGCCAAGGATGCTGCTCAATGCTGTGCATGGGACTGCCCGCCGCACACGACGATCCGGCCCCGAGAGCCAGAGCGCTGGCGCTGAGGCACCTTGTCCGAAGTGCACAAATGTAGAGACAAGGTCGAATCGATTAAGTGAGATGTTTTGCAACCATCAGGAAAAACTGTTAATCATATTAATGCTTAGAGCTCTTTGTTAAGTGAAAAAATGATTATAAAATTATATTTGTGATGGTCACATGGCTAGAAAATGTAAATACGTTAATAGAGTATATACATATTTATAGAATATTATCTTTCACATTTTTCATAGAAAAAATGTATTTTTATATCTCTATAGAAAGTAGCATATGAAAGAAATATGTATTATATATGTAAATATATATATATATTGTATACACACATATGATAGTATTCATTCTTCTACACCTTTTCCAATTTATCTCTCTCTCTCTATTTGAGCCTTCTTCTACAGGGTGCTGAATTCAGCCTGGGGTCCCATCATGAAGGAGTCTTGTCTCTAAGTGAAGACACCGTTAAATCTATAATAATACATGTGTCTTGGGGAGATGGCCCACTGACTCCTTATCAGCTGGGCGCCCTGCCTATGAAGCCCCTGCCTGTCACTCAGCACTGCCCTGAGGGGCAGACAGGTGTGGTGATGAGCTAGGACTGGCCCCTCTGCGTGGCACTGCTCCCAAGAAGGGCCCACCCCCGAGGAGCACAGGGAAGAGATGAGGCCGGTCCTGCTGCCTTCCCAGAGGCCAGCCCTATCTGTCCACTCACTGCGTCGACCTGACAGCAGAAGGCACGGAGAGGTGGGGAGACACAGGACCCTCTCTCTCAGATCTGGCCTCCAACCCTGGCTCTCTGCCGCTGATCCCAGGCTTCTCATCTGCAGAATGAGCGTGTCAACCCAGCTGTCTCCAGGGTGTTTTCAGTGCTCGGATCCTGTGAGTTCTTCATCTGGTGTCTGTCCCCGGATTTCGCAATGAATGAATGGTTTACATCCTTACTGCTGACGGGCCTGTGGAAATCATCCCCTTGGCTTGACAGCTTTCTCCTGTTACTTTTGAATGATCACAGACTCCAGGGCACAGAGTTTAGGTAAACCGCTGTCCAAGTGCTGGGCCCCAAGTGTCCCAAAGAAATGTCTTCCTACAAAGCATTCTCAAGGCCTGGGTTGTGACCGTAGAAATCCAGAGGGCCGGCCAGCCCTGCAGCTCTCATGGGAAGAAAGCAGTGGAGGATGCTGGCTCTCTAGTCTTTTCTAGTCTTTGGTTGGTTCTAATCTATCGTTCGATAACATAATTTTCCTTTTATTCCTTAAGCCCAATAAATCTTTTCCCACTCTGCAGCACTTACAATTTTTGCCTCATTGGCTAGTGAGTGTGAATGTCTACCCAAGATTGCTATGGGATTTAAAACGTGCTGAGTTCACTAGGTGCTTTGCAACCAGCTGATTGCCACTCTTCATTTCCATTGGGTTGAGCCACGAGGAGCCGTGATTGAGAGAGAAAGGATCACCTGTGTAAGTACCCTTCCTGCCCCAGAGCCTCTCCAGCTTCACGTTTCTCATGTAAGGACTGAGACCCGGGTTCTCAGCCTCGGCACCATGGATGTGTGAGGTGGGACAATGCTGTGTGTTGTGCGAGTTTTCCTCGGTATCCCTAGGCCCCACCTACTCGATGCCAGTAGCCCTCCCTCCACCCCGAACAGTGTGATAATCAGAAATTAAAAAATGTCACATCACCTGGGGCTCTATTGGTCCAGTTGGTCAATGGCCTCCACTAGCAGGTGGAGAAGGAGCTCCAGAAGCTTCTCTCACCAATGAAGATGGAAGCCTCCTCTCTGTGTCCTACAAGAATGTGGCTGGTCCCCCACTGTATTTGTGAAGAGTCCTCAGTCTACACTGAACAGTAAATCATGACTGAAAGAAGTCATAACACTTAAGTGTCATAGTGATCATCTCTTCATGGTAGAACTAGTAATCACTGGGAATGATTTTATTTCCCACTTTGGATTTATTCATGCCATCTACATTTACTATATTTATTCCTTTTGTAATTTTTCAATGCTTAAGAAATAGAAGGGTTCATATAGCTGTTTAATAGACGCTGAGGTGATGTGGTAGACATACCATGAGGAGACCCTCACCAATGATTGATATCCTACATAATCCCCACCCCTTGAAAGTGAGTGGGGTTTGTGACTGATTTTGGATGATAGAATACAGCAGAGGTGATGGGCTGTCACATCCATGGTTATAGGCTGAATAAGACTTTGAGGAAGAGAGCCTCTCCCTTGCTGCCTTTGAAGAAGTGAGCTGCAATTTTGTGAGGCCACCTGTGAGAAGACCATGTGACAGGGAACCGTGCAGCCTCCAGGAGCTGGAGTGGTCCCCAGGTGACAGCCAGTAGCAAGATGGGGACTTCCGTCCTTCAAGTCCAGCCAATAACCTGAGAGAGCTTGGAAGCTGATCTTTCCCCTCCTTGGGCCTCTGATGAGACCATGACCCTGCCCAAGGCCTGACTGCAGCCTGGTGAGACCCAAAGCAGAGGACCCAGCTGGGCAGTGCCCAGATGTCTGACCTGCACAAAGTATGAGATAATTAACATGTGTTGTTTTAAGTCACCACATCTGTGGTGATTCATTATGCAGCAATAGATTAAAAAAATGTGGGAAGATTCCCTCTCCTTTGAGAACACATGAGCCAAAAAACTTCATTAAGTATTACAGCTCTCTCTATATAGAGGGAATAGTGGGCCCTTAATTATCCAAGACCTGATGGATCAGAACCTATGAATACATCAGAAAAGAAAAGCAGCCTCCAGGTGCTGGCAGACCCCTGGTACCCTTGGCCATGCTCGGGCCCCTGCTGAGGTTAAACAGTGTCACAGAGCACCAGCGTCACAGAAGGCCACTCTGTGGGCATGCTGGAGCAGAGCGAAATGAAGACCCCTCTGAAATCAGTCTAGGCACAAGCAAAGAGCCTTGTCAAAACCACAAACATGGCTAAAGGTCCCTCCACCCTGGCTGATGTGAGTGGTTGTTGCTTTTTAATCAGAGACCATTAGCCTCACTCTGCTCTTTCTACCTTCTAGTAGAGAGTTATTGTGACATTCAGCCCTGGAGTCACATGAGCCAATTCCTTAAAATCCCTCTCTTTCTACCTTCTCTCCTAATAGTATGTATCTCTCTCTCTCTCTCTCTCTCTCTCTCTCCCCTCTATCTATCTATATATCTATCTATCTATCATCTATTATCTATCTATCTATCTGTCTATCCATCTATCCATCTATCAATCTATCCATCATCTCCTCTTAGTTCTGGTTTTTTGGAAGACCCTGTATTGCTCAGAGTTTCATGATCACAGGTGGGACAGTGGGATACCTCTCTATCACCTTCAGCTAAGTGTCTGCATCTGACCCCTTCCCTTCCTCATTTCTCCTGGTTTCTTCCACTCAGTGCCAACCCAGACCATTTCTTCTATCATTGGATTACACATCCAGGGAAAATCAGTTGTGGAAGCCTAAGATAAATTAAGGGACATCATTCTACAGCCACTAACATTATGTAATTAATTTAAAAGCTGAATAAAAAGAACTTCAGAGCTTTGTAGTATTTGGAATCATCTGTGCAGTTGCTTTCTTTCACTAACAAAGCATTTTAAGGGCTGAACATCTTGCATGGTAGAGAAAGTGGTACATCATTCAATGATCTGATGGTCAACAAATATCATAGAGGCTCGGCTGGCCTCTGCATCCCAGAGTTGGAATGGATGGACAGCCTGCCCACATGCAGCATTGCAGACGTAATACGATACTTGGTGTTAGATAGAGATATAATAGATGCGGTAATAACACTCAGTATTTACTGTCTGACACTGACCTAAGTGCTTTATACGAACTGACTCATTGAACCCTTGTAAAAGCCCCCGGAGACAGGTTCTATCTCTACATGCACCTTAAACGTGAGAAAACTGAGTGTACTTGTTAGTTTCCTTCGGCCGGTGTGACAAATCACCACAAACCTGGTGGCTCAGAACAACACAAATGTATTCCCTTACAGCCTGCAGGGTGTAAGTCCTCAGGCAGGCTAACATCGGGGTGTCAGCAGGACTGGTTCCTTTTGGAGGCACCAGAGATGTTGTTTCCTTGCCCTTTTTAGCTTTCAGGGCACCCGTGTTCCTCGGCTTGTGGCCCCTTCCACTGTCTTCGAAGCACCTCACTCCCAGCTCTGCCCCTTCACGAGGCCCTCTCCTCTTTGCTAGCACTACCCTGGTAGTCTTAGATTTGTGTTGGAGGGGTTTGGAAAAGGTGACATATTTAGGAAGTTTCTAATGTTTGGTTTGAGGCCAGTCTTCCAAATGGAAGTGGGGCTACATTACGATTGGTTAAGATCCATGATATAATTCAGTTGACCCTTGAACAACATGGGTTTGGACCATATAGGTTCACTTATACGTGGATTTTTTTTTTTTTTCAATAAACCAGTAGGGATGCCTGGGTGGCTCAGTCAGTTAAGTGTCTCTCTAGGCTCAGGTTGTGATCCCTGGGTCCTGGGATGGAGTCCTGCGTCGGGCTCCCTGCTCAGCGGAGAGCCTGCTTCTCGCTCTCCCTCTGCTCCTCCTCCTACTAGTGCTCCCCCCCCTCAAATAAATAAATAAAATCTTTAAAAACAAATAAATAAATTTTCTTTTCCTTAACATTTTTTTCTCCAGCTTATTTTATCATAAGAACACAGCGTATAATACCTATAACACACAAAATGTGTGTGAATCAACTGTTTATGTTATCAGCAAAGTTTCCAGTCAACAGCGGGCTATGAGTAGTGAATTTTCGCGGGAGTCCGAGTTATATGGGGGAGTTCTGACTGTGGGTGGGTGTCGGCACCCCTGACCTCTGCGTTGTTCAAGTGTCACCCGTAGTTTAGGAGAAACAGACTCAGAAAGCCTTGAGGACATACCGTCATGTAATGTGGTTCATTGTAAATTGAGTGGCCTGGTACCCATTTAAATTAATATTGGGGAAGTTCCTGAAGTTAGCAATAAAGTTATTTGCAAGGTTTCTCTTCCTGGGCAAGAGTTGTCTAGAGTAGTAAGGTCAGATTGATTAAGACAGTGGGATAGTAAGTAGATGTTACGGTTGACAGTCAGTTACATGGGTATAGATGTTTTGGTTCTCGGTACTAAGCCAACCAAAAATTCCTGAATCAGCTTAAGCAGAGCATGCCTCTGGGAGGCCCGTACTGAACAGAAAACCCAGAAGTCACCCCTGCACCCCGAGAGAGTCCAATGGTGGGGACGGGAGGGGGTTACCTGGGTATGTTGCAAGGAAGGCAGCTGTCGGAGCAGAACATTTTCTCCGCATGACTTCCAAAACCCATACCCTGAATGACTTCCACGGGTGTGTCCAAATGGCAGAAAGTGTGGAGCAGAAGGCAGAAGGGGGACGAATTCCGTAAGTGACAAGGGCATCGGCGGCAGCCCAGCCACAGACCTGCGCTGCCCGCCACCTGGCCACAGAGGGGTGCCTTCTGCACGGGGAGCGGGGCCGCCAGGGGCTGAACGCTGTGCCAGGTCGAATGTCGACAAAGTGCGAGCCCTTCTCATTATTTAGAAGAACAAGGGGAGCGTTTTGGCAGCCGTGTAGACCTGCTTCCAGTGAGATCGCCGCCCGTGGCAAACGGCTGGAGAGAAATTCACAAGTACCGAACTTGTGATGTGTCTTCATAGCTCAGCATGTGTCACTTCCTAAGTACCTACTTGCTGGTCAGGTACATTATACGTGCAACTGAGTCAACACAAAGAAAGGTGCCTTTGCCCCATCTTACAGCTGTGTGAAGAAACCCGCCCCGAGGCCGAGGGTTTGGCCAAGGCCATACATTGAGCTGCTAAACCCGAAGCTCTTAGCCTCTGCACAATGCCATACTGCCCCCTGGCATTTCCAGAAAGCCACGGTGACGCCCGCTGCCATACTCTGCTGGGATCGCACCCTCTGTTCCTATAAATACCCACATTGGCATAAAACATCCATTGTATTCCATGTGTGTTTTTATTTCTGTCCCAGAGAAAAGAGGAGTCTATCCCAAGGAAGCTCTCTTCCTCAGAAGTCCCGATTGTCATTCAAAACCCTTCTCCTCCCCCGCTTCCCACCGAATGCGGTGTCTTTGGTGCCCAAACTCTGTTTCTGGGACTCAGGGAGCCCCGCAGTCCACCTTTGTTGAGCCCCTCCTCCCTGCCCAGCACAACCTCCTTTCCAGCTTTGTGCTACCACCCAGCTCCCCTCCTGAAGCCAATACCTCTGCCCAGCCGCCCCTCCCCCAGGAATGCCCTAGACCGTGCGGCTCTGCTCTGAGCAAAATCCTTTCTTCGTTGTCCGCCTCAAAATCCTGGGCTCATCTCCTTTGTGACGCATTCCCGGATATCCAGTGAGATTCCTGTCTCTGACCATGTGGAACCTCTCTGTTCCTCTAGAGTCAGGCACGGTGCAGAGCATCTCAGCTCGCAGGTGCTCAGCAGGAGAGGAGCGCAGCCCCAGCACGTCCGCAGCCCGGAGCAGCGCCCCACTGAGCACACGCTCAGTCCGCACGGCTCGGTGAGCAAAAGCAGTGCAGGCAAAGGTGCTAGCGTGAGCCCTCGCTGGGGGCAGAGATGCTTACATGAGGAACCGTGCATTCTACTCTTATAACATGTGGATGCATCATCAAACCTAGTGCAAAATGGGAATTCCCCTTCCAAGAGAATAGGAAAGACTTTCAGATAAGTGAATTAAAAACATAAACTCTGGCAGAAACAAGGATTTTTTTTTTTGTCTTCTTTGCTAAATTAGTACCACTTGAGTTCAAAGATAATCATGTTAGTCAAGTTTAAGATTTATTAAGTTGCTTTTGCTTTTCCCAAATTTTAGATCTGTTACTTAAACATACTTCATAAAGAAAATTACACTGTCCTTTTCATGTTGCTATTTATCAATGAGAAACAAGTTACTTTATAAATAACACTGCGCTTCACAGGATTCCTGTTAAGTGAGTCAATATACATCCCCCACTTTGGGGACAGAAAATCTGAAACATAAGCGAAAAAAATATTTTTAAGCACACGAGAAATGCACAGCCAATTTGATAGTAGACACGAGATATTTACCACCAGCCTCCAGGTTTGATCGCACGAGCTATACTTCCCATCTGTCGTTTCCAAGTGTCCGTACCCCCATGTGGTTACAGATTAAAGCCTGCTGGTTTGCCATATGCACCGTGGAGGACGGTGATACCACGTGGTTCTAAGGATCTGTGCCCTACTCACTGAAGAGTGCAGAGCGGCCCAAGAGGGACTCTCCAGGACACAAGGCAGTGCAATATTTAGCACAGGGCTCAGACGGGTGGGGCAGAGTGCTGGGCTAGATAAATTGGGGAGGCAGCCCCCTCATCCTGTGGGACTGGGGCAGGAAGGCAAAGGTAGCAGCTCTTGGATGAAGTTATGGGCAGGAGGGAGAGGTTTGGAAGAAAAGGTGAGATCATCCAAGGCATGATTGGGAGTCTGAGGGTTGATTTAATGTTCTAATTGATAATTAAGCTTCAAAGAACTTCCAGAAGGCTGGGGGAGGGCGCGACAGGAGGATGTTAACCTCCTTCTATGGCAGCAAGGCTTTCTCTTGTGGGTTACTCTAGTGACCGTTTTTAGGACAAGAGAGTAACTTGCTTTAAAAAAAAGAAACTCTTGGGGCGCCTGGGTGGCTCAGTCATTGGGCGTCGACCTTGGGCTCAGGTCATGATCCCAGGGTCCTGGGATCGAGTCCCGCTTCGGGCTCCCTGCTCCACGGGGAGTCTGCTTCTCCCTCTCCCACTCCCCCTGCTTGTGTTCCCTCTCTCGCTGTGTCTGTCTCTGTCAAATGAATAAATAAAATATAAAAACAAACAAACAAACCCGAAACTCTTCAAGAGAACTAGCGTGTAAAGCATAAGAGGGGAGTGGAAGGAGTCCAGTGTGGTGCTGAGCAGGCGGGGCGCACAGGGCCACACACTTGGCTGTGATGAGAAGCAAGGCAGGCGAGCAGAGAGGGAGCAAGGGAGCAGGGAAGTGCGGGCTGATGGGGAGAAGTCAGGAAAGGAGCAGGGAACCAGCGTGGGGCTGGGGTTCAGGAGTAGCACGCATTCCTGCCTCCAAAGCCACATCCTATTAACAAGCAAGCAGCAGGAACCACAAGCTATTTTAAACAGGTTTAGTGCAGAGAACTGTGCGCTTCCTCTGGGTCAGAAGGAGGAGTGGTCTGTGCCCCAGGCTCAGGAATGGGTCCCGAAGGCCTTTCTCAGAGTTGCATCATATACCAGGGGGAAGGTGAGGCAGGGTGAGGCCACCACTGGAACGCGTCTTCAGGAACACCCAGCCTGAGTCGCATCCCAGACACCACCAGAAAGCGGCCTCTGGGGCGCAGCAAATGAGGCCCGAGACAGGGGGCTGCAGAAACCCAGCATCTCAGTCTTGCATCTCAGCTGAGATGGCCAAGGCGGCCGTGAGGTGGGCGCCCTGTGCCCTGCCTGACAGCGTGCCCATGACAATGGCTGCTTCTCAGAAGTGACATACATGCAGAACGGAGCTGGACTGGAAGGACCGAAACGCTGTTCAACCTTGGACCTCCAGGAAGGCACCTTAGTCGGAGTCTCGAATGGACCTTGAGTGCTGATCTGCCAATGCACCACAAATCAGAATCTACACACACCGAAGCTTCCACGCCACCCTGAGCACACCTCCACGCTCCTGCCCAACGTAACGGGTTTATTCTTCATACAAATGAGAAGTGATTCCATCTTCTCTGCAGGAGGGAAGAAAGAAACCTGTACTTAAATATTTGATTTTTTCCCATCCTCAACCATAAAATGCCCCACTGGATAGAGAATCTCTTCTCTAACAGAAGTTCCGAATATAACAACAAATTCAGCAGGAAACATCCAAGAGATATTTGGGGGTCATACTTCACTATCTGGTTTTCAATGAAGAACATTAAGCTAAGCTTTTTTTGTTTTCATTCTAGTATATGTTGAATGATGGTCTCCGATTCTTGGAGCATCCGCCACAGATCTGGAACGTACTGTTCAAGTTTAGCACCATTTTTCTTTATCGCAGGGTTTGAAGATGAGCCCAAAGGAAAATTTCGGGCCAAAGAGGTTTGGTATCATTTTGTCTAAAAGTCAAACAATTGTTAGACACTTATTCTAAATGAAAGACACTTCCCCCCCCCTTCTTGGCAATAATTTTCTGCCTGGATAAATTACAGAATGTACTATATTCTCATGATCTTAGAATAAAACCATTCCAACTCACAATCTGAATCATCAGTTTCAGAAATAAGGAAGTTCTGAGAATCATGGCTTCTTAAGACCAGTAAGAAATGCAAAACACTGCTTTTCAAAAAACTTCTTGTGACCCTGGGCTCCAGATGATCTTTTTGTGTGCTTTTTCCAGAAGAAAGGTAAACAACCTCTTTTAAAAAGTTACATAATCTCTGAATGGACACATCCTTGACTTTCCTACCCAGTGCCAATTCTTCATTCCCAATTGGGGAGATGGCACCCAGTATCCCACTCTATTTCCATATGACAGCCAGAACAGAAGATTTTAATGCAAATCAGATAATGCCTTTTCATTTCTTAACATTCCTTAATGGCTGCTTTCTGCACTTAAAATCTAAAACATTTCTACCCTGGCTTACAAGACCCTGTGCCATGGGTCTGTGCCACCCCCACCCCCTTGAGTAACTATGCTCCAGACCCTGAACTGATTTCTGATGCTTTGATATGCCAAATTCACTCCCAAGGTGGAGACTTTCTATTGTTATCCCCACTGTCTGCAACTTTTTGTTCTTCTTATTTTTTTTAATAAACTTTATTTTTTAGAGCAGCTTTAGGTTCACAGCAAAATAGAGTGGAAGGTTCGGAGTCCCCACATGGCCCTGCCCCCGCACAGTGCGTAGCCTCTGTCCTTGTCAGCACGGGGCAGGACATTTGTTACTGCGGACGAACCTGCGCTGACACGTCATCATCACCACGCCCATGGTTTGCATTAGGGGTCACTCTTGGTGCTGGACCGTCCGTGGACTTGAGCAAATGTACACTGATATGTCTGTGTCATTACAGTACCATACAGTGCCCAGAACACCCTCTGGGCACCACCTGTTCATCCCTCCTCCCTCCCCCAACCCCTGACAACCCCTGATCATTTTATTGTCTTCACACTTTCGCCTTTTCCAGAATGACACAGAGTTGGAATCATACAGTATGGAGCCTTGTCAGACTGGCTTCTGTCCGTTAAGAATATGCATTTAAGTTTCCTCTGTGTCTTTTAATGGCTTCATAGTTCATTTCTTTTTAGCACTGAATAATATTCTACTGTCTGGATGGACCCCGGGTTATCCGTTACCTACTAAAGGACATCTTGTTTGCCTCCAAGTTTTGGCAATTTTTAATAAAGCTGTTATAAATGTGTGTGTAGGCTTTCATGTGGAAATAAGTTTTCAAATCATTTGGTTAAATGCCAAGGTGTGTGATTGCTGGAGCTCTTGGTTCTTAATCTCACTAGCTTTATACTTTTATTCAGATAAATATCCATTTATTTATCTTCTCAGTGATTCTTTCAGCAACTATTTGTCGATTGTCCACCACGTGTGAGGCATGATCCAGGTACTGGGGGGGGGGGGAAGCACAGAATAAGCTAAGGGTGGGTATCTCTTCCACAAACATGGGTTTCAGTGGAGGAAAGCCCTCCACAAATGGGTGATGGCAGGTGCTACTGAGAGCTCGGAAGACAAGGAATCTGGGGAAGGGACAGAGATTGCCCAAACTTGCTGCTTTGGATGGATCTGTGGTCACATGACATTGCAGCAGAGACAAGAATGGGGTAAGGAGAGAGGACGGCAGAGGTCAGGGAGAAGAGCATTCTGTAAGAAGGAAGAGCGACACAAAGGGACAGGGGGTGCCTGGTGCCCCTCCTCAGCCGGGAGACTCCCGGGCATGATGAGGGTGCATGGGAAAGTGGGGTGGGAAGGAGGACAGGGAGGTCACAGGTCTTCCAGGAAGGTTGAGACTTTCCTCTTCCCTGGTCCACAGAGGAACCTACGCTGGTTTATGTTTGGAAGCATCACTTGCATGAGTATGTGGGACAGACGTGAGGCACAGGGGTGGGAGTGATGGGGACTGCAGGTGCTTTGACTGCCCAGCTGTCAGGGGCAGCTGGACGAGGGGTGAGGGAGACTCCCCAGCTCTGGGCTCTGCACATGCAGAATGTGCCGCCCTGCAATGCAGCGAGCTGGGGAATGTTCAGGATTCCTGCCACACATTGTAGGAGAGAGCACATGGGCCCCCGAGCACCTGCCTCTAGAGTTTAGGCCAGAGGCCTCGGCTAAAACTGATCGCTCTGTCACATGGCTGGAGGAAACCACCCGGGTTTGGGTGGGAAGGGGGAGAGAGAGTCAAGGGCCGAGCTCCAGAGCACTCCCACATTAGGACTGGAGATGCAGAAGGGGCAGGGGAGCCAGGGAGAGCTAAGAGGGAGCAGCCTGCGGGGGGGTGGGGGGCATCCTGCCAGAGGGTCCGAGGCCCTGAGGACATGGGGTCAAGTAGGAAGGGTCGTGACAAAGGGTGCTGCGAGCTGTGCCAGAGATCAGCTCAGGCCAACATGTGTGCCCCCAGCTTTATGGATCTGTCTCCTGGGGCAAGGGACAACTCTTGCAGGGCCTTCTGGGCCATTGGAAAGTGTCTTATTTTATTCTGAGGGGGAGGTCCAACATTAGAAATGACCCAGGAAGAGCTCCATGGGCCTACACTGTCGTCAAGTTCAGGGACAAGACATGTTGCATTGGATCCTTTTCCTCTCACCTTCTTTTCCAGGAAAAGAAAAAAATCTCTCCCTTGACTCCATATTCCCCCTTCCGGCCACTACAAAAAACTTAGAAAGCAACCACTGAGCTGCAGAGCAGTGGTCCCCCCCACCCAGGACATGTGGCGAAGTCCAGAGAGTTTCCGTGATCTCGGCGGGGGCGGCCAGGGCGCTCCTGGCATTGCATGGAGTGTGAGGCGCGAGGGACGCTGCAGCACAGGGCCCAGGACAACCCCCCGGCCGAAGCCCCAGGAGACCCACCCAGAGCAGCCACCAGCTCCAGGCCCTCCTGGCAGAGCCCAGGGGAAACGCCATGGCAAGCTCACGAACCGATGACAGTATTTCCCTGCGTGGGACTGAGGACACCCACGGGCCGGCTGTGTCAAGCCTCGAAAGGGGATCCCGAGAGCTCAACTTCAAAAATGAAAAGATGGCGGTGAAATGCGGTTTAGCGTGATGACCATCGAGATGTTTTAGTTAAATGGACAAGGGGTCCTCCCAGATGACAGTTAGCAGGGAAGGGGTGCTCAGAGAGGGGAACCTGGGAGTCGGCAGGCAGTGTAGACACAGACCATTTCCAGAGTGGGGCCTCAGGGGGCATGAGGATGCAGGATGCACAGGCAGAAGCCGTGGGACCGAACCCGTCTGGCTGTGAGGACGCACAGTGGAAGCAGGTGGGGGGACAGCCAGGAGCCCAGGGCACAGAGAGGACGGGAATTAGGCACAGTCTCCAAGGAACAGTAGAACACAGAATGCCCAGAACCCTGTGAAGACCGTGGCTGAGGGTGAGCAGAGGGCTCAGACTACCTGCTGAGGGGTTGGGGGAGGTGGCAGCAGACACCCGGGGCGGGGACGGAGCCTCCAGTGTGCCTCCTCCAGGGCTGCTGGGGGGAGAGGGTGGGCAGTGCGGCCAGGCGGGGCTCCTGGCCCGGAACAGCTCCCCAGGTCCAGGAGCGCCTGCTTCTATGCAGCAGCTGAGACTCCCATGAAGTAGAACACGGGAGCCCGTCCTTAAAGGAGCACCACCAGCCTCGGACAGTGGCCATTAGAGACCCTCCTCCAGACCTGCCTAAAAGGATCAGGGGGTCATACGTAACTTGCAGGCAGGTGCCAGTGGACGGCTTTAAGGTACGGCAGCTCTTAGTGTGGATCTCTTGTGCAATCTGCCTTGCTCCTATCATGGGGTGCCGGAACGCACTCTCTCGGCCTTGAGGTGGTCATACCAGAAGGTTCTTTATAGGGCATCTGATTTGGAAATGTCCTGGTGGACTTCCTAGGAGCAAAACCCCTCTCAACTGGCTTTGGCTCTGACTCTGGCAAAGGACCCCGTTTCTTCTGGGAGTCAAATCCCTCCGTGATGGCATCTTGGAGAAACCCCAGTGGCTGATCTGCTCCGGCAGAAGTGGGCATGAGGGGACAGTAGCTGCCTCTTGTTCTGACAGTCTCTCCTGACCCAACGTTGGTGATGCTCTGAACTCTCAATGAGGCCCTGACTCCTGGGCTTCTGTGCTCATCTCTGCACTGTCCAGTCTTATCCAGAGTTCCACTGAGTCAGTCTAACCAGAACCCCCTCCCTCGACATCTGGCCCTCTTGAATCTAATCTACTGTTCCTCTGGAGATACCTGGTCATCTGGTCAGGCTGGCTGCCTCTGGCAAAAATCCTGTTAGTTCAGTTTTGCCTGAAGCCCCCTCCCCCTGATGTTTGCTCTTAGAAATGTTCATTCTTTACATCATGAGCACTGGGTGTTATATACAACGGATGAATTGCTGAACTCTACCTCTGAAACTAATAGTTCACTATATGTTTATTAATGGAACGTAAATAAAATTAAATTTAAAATAAAAGAAAAAAGTGTCCCATGCTTGAGCTACTCCGGGGTCATACTCAGTATGTCCCAGGGCCCCCTGGAGTCTTCAACTTGGCCCCAGGAGACTGGAGTAATATACAGCATGGGTGGGAGGGGTCCTGTGTAGCCAGAATTGTGAAGTGCCTGGACAGACAGGTAGAAAGGAGAAGCACGAGACCTGGAACCAGAGTTTGGCGAGGGTGAGAAATCGGTCAGTGCCCTTGGACTGGCCAGATGCTGGTGCCTAGAATGGGGAGCAGGACTGGGGAGATAGGGGCAAAGCTCCACTACAGTGCGCTGAGTCTGAAACAGAGGGTGGGTTGGCCATGACTCTGGCCCGGGGGGAGGTGGGACCACGTGGGGGCTGGGAGCAGGTCAGGCTGGGAGGCGGCTGGCAGCACCGCTCCCCTGGGGTGCGATGCATTCTCACCAGGGCTCTACTCTTGTTCTCACGCTTTGCTGCTGGCATCTTAAAAGCTTTAGTAAGTTTTGAATGAGGGGCCTGGCATTTTCATCTTGCACTGGGCCCCACAAATTGTGTAGTCAGCCTTGGTGCTGGAAGGACCTAGAAGCTAGCTGGGCCCGAAGTGTAGGTGCTTTCAAGAAGCAAGCCTGGTGAGGCGGGTCCAAGCCGACAAAGCGGCTGGGGAGTAAGGGGGGGAGCAAGCTGCATGAGGGCAGGGGTGTGTGTCCCATGTCCCCTCCCTGAGGCTTCCCCCTGTGCCTGCGACAATCCCCGGCACAGGTTCTCATCCAGTAGCCTTTGCTGCATGATGAACAAGCGCTGGGGAAGGTACGAGAAGGTGAGTGACATGTGCTCTCTGTCTCCGGTCTCAGTCAGCACACAGGTGAGCAGGGGCAGGCCCACGTTAACGTATAATTGCAGCATAAAGACCCTAGCAGATCCCAGGTGGACCTGAGGATATGCAGGAGGGAACCGGGCAGAGGTGGGGAGAGCCCGGGGGACCCACAGATGGGAGGTAATGGGATATTCGGGCCAAGTCCAGAGAAGAGCCAGGTGGAGGCCGAGATGGGGCGCAGAAGCATGCAGGGATGCTAAGTGGCCCCGCGGATGCAGCTCTGACACCTGCTCGCTTTGAAGAGGGAGACAAGCCGCTTCATGGCTCCTAGTCTCAGCTCTTTGTTTGTAAACTAACACCCACTTAGAGCTGCTGAAGGAGCACACCTGCCCCCTCGCAGAACAGGAGCTCTGGGCTCCCTGCACTCCCTTTGGCTCTGCCTTTGAGAAACACAAGCTGGGCAAGTGGCTGCTCCCTGGCGCCCGTTCCGGGAGGACAGGGACAAGGCGAGGCCCCTACACCTCTCTCACGTCTATCTTCTTCCCGGGAGAAGTGGGGTACTATTTCCTTCTTCACTGTTGTGAAGGAAATACAGGAGCCATATGCGAGGGGCATGTGGGCTGAGATCCGGACCAGGGAACAAGCCCGCCCCAGGAGATCTAGAGGACAGTGGGGGAGCATGCACAAAGGGGGTATGGACCAGACCCAGGGGAGCCTTGCTGGCCTTGGAAGGGGGTCCCAAATTTGTTTCTGCTGCAGTGGAGGTGATGCAGGGAATCCGGAGCCTGTCCACCTCTCTCCTCTCGGCTGCATCGCAGTCATGAGCCCCTGGACGTCACTCATGCTGGTGGCAAACAGCTGGGGCTCACTCTGAGGGGCTCCTGGCCACCACCAGGAGCTGGTGGTCCCTGGAAGCTAGTGGCGGCTGCAGGGGCAGGGAGGTGGATGCCTGGAGACGTGGCCCCCACAGGGCCTGATGATGCTCAGCTGTGCGGAGTGGCGAGGGGAAAAAGAGGAGCAGGAATGATATCAAAATAAGACCATAAAATGGGACATGAAGGGGCACCTGGATGGCACAGTTGATTAAGCGTCTGACTTCCGCTCAGGTCATCATCCCAGGATGGAGCCCTGCATCGGACTCTGCGCTCAGCGTGAAGCCTGCTTAAGATCCTCACTGCCTCTCCTTCTGTTCCTCCCTGAGCCCCCCTCCCCCGCTTGCAATCTCTAAAATAAATAGATAAATCTTTAAAAACAATGAGACCTGCAGAACAATAGCAGGGAGATGCCCAGAGGAGGTGTGCGGGCAGGAGCCTTGAACTCGAGCCAGGACCACCTGGGACGCCGAGCGCCACCACTCCGAGCTGGGCCTGGGGTGGCGAGGTGTGCGCACTGCGGAGCCGGGCGTTGCCAGGTGCCCGGTGCCCACGGCGAAGCGCAGCACAGCGGGCGTAAGAAGGAGGACGGCGCCCGCACAGCGCACAGCCCTCGTGAAGCCGCTCCTCTGAGTTTTCAGTCACCATCCCTGCCCTGCGGCTCTGGCTCCCCAGGGCCTCGCTTACCCTAGACCACATCTCGGGCCTGTGGCCTCGCAGATGTTCTTGGGCAACACAAAGTCCAGCACGATATACTGGTCACTCATCTTCTGTCTTCAGCTTGGAGCTTCTGCCATCCCTGGAGCTCTGGCCTGCTCTCAGATGCCAGCAGGAGGGGTGGGGGAGAGAAAAGCCTGCCAAGCCCACCATCCCCAGCCAGGGTGGGGTCCCTCCACGGTTGGGCAGGGAGGAGAGGGGATGGGGAGACAAAGGTACCCTCTGTCACGGCTAGTTCTGCTGTGACTTGGGTTCACCACCTGCTTGGATCAGAGTGCGAGCTGGATGAACCTGTTGTTGAGGTGAGTCCCCTCCTTCCATCCCTGCAGGACCTTCTGTGTTGCAAGATGTTCCTGCCACCCCTCAGGCTGTAGGCAACCAAGGGAAAAGGATGGGAGGAGCAAAACATGGACACTTGGAGGGCGTGCCCGCTGGAGCTCAAATTCAGACATCGGAGCAGGGGTCCTGCTGGGCTAGTGCTGGGTCTCTGCACTTGGAGACAGGGTCCCCTGTGTCTCAGAGGCTGATTCTGCACATGTCAGAGAAACTGAAGATGGAATCAGATGTGGCCTGGGGCAAAGCAAGGACGAGAGAGAGGGACAGGACCCAGAGTCCAAGGAGAGGAAAAGCGAAGCCCCTCGCCCTCCTCCCATCGCTGTGGACCAGTGCACTACCTGTGGGCAGAGTCTGCCAGGCCCCAGCAGGCAAGGTGGCCACGTGGCTCCGCGCTCCCAGTATCACAAAGCAGGGTACACAAGGGGAGGTTTGGGGTTGAGAGACAGTAGCTTCATGGCTGGCTCAGTGCCCTGGGGTTCATCTCCGCTTCTGTGGGCAGGAAGCAAAGATCGTGAAGGGGCCTTACGAGCCAGGCCCCTGCTGCTGACACTCAACCAGGAGAACATAGTTGCATGCCTGTTTCGAGGAGGGCGGGGGAGTTCTTGGACGCCTCGGAGAAACTGAAACAGACTTTGCTGAGCAGCGGATAATATACACAACTCCGGGGGTGGCCAGAGCCGGCCCTTCGCAGCTACACTTTTTCTGATGGTGGGTGTGGGAGCCACGTTTTACTTCTGGCTGCCTGCTTCTACTCTGCCTTGGGCCCGGGCATCTAGAACACCTGCTAGGCATCTTACCTCCCTCCTGGCTGTGCTCTTGGCTCCCTGGAGAGCTTCCACTGAGAGGTCCACAGTACCTAGTGCACAGAAAACCTTCCCTTTTGCCCCATGCTGCAGTGCACCTTGCTCCCAGTGCTCCCTGCCCCACTTCCCACAGGCCCCAGCATCTCCCACCACTCTGGCCTTCCCGGGCTCCCGTGGAGTCACGCCAGGGCACAGGTCTAGCTTGGAGTGGTTCACCCCGCTCCTCCCTCTCCTGCCCTCTTCTTGGGGGTGGGTGGGCTGCACCCTGCCCACCAACCCTCCCTAACAGAGTCCTCTCTCCCTTGCCCCTCTTTGAGACTGCCAGCCACCTCCCTTCTACAAATCCCCGGAGACGCAGGAAGTGTCTTAGGAGACAAGCTGTTACAGCTGCCTGGTGTTTACAAAATACCCCAAAAGGGGAGTGACCCCCTTCTCCCCTGAAGGGGGTCACACAACCCTGAAAGTCCTTTAAGACTGTGCTTCATCATTAACAGTCATGTAGGTTCTGCGCTCTATTGCAAACGATGCTTGTTTGGGGAAATGGATTCTTCTGCTTGCTGAGTGAGCTCAATCCTCCAGGAAGCAGCCATCCTTCCCCTAACTCTGCATCACTTCCAGGGTGGGAGCTGGGCTCTAAGCAAGGGTCCAGGGCCTACTGCTGCCCATGGGGACAAATCATGGCCTAACCCAGGACAGTAAGAAACACTGGAGCAAAGATAACTTAGGACCATGCCTGGGGGACAGTGAAGGGGCACAGGTGCCCTGCAGAGTGCCTCCCCTGGGATGCCTCAGAGGAGAAAACAGAAATCTGTTGGAGAATTCCATTTGTCTCTAGGACACAGGGAAAGACTGGCATCCTGTGGCCATTTATTAGCATTACATCACGGGTCGGAAAATGCGTAGAACTTAATCAGATACTGTCACTGAATCCTAAACTGTTGGAGCCGCCAACGACTCCATAAAACATATCTAGGGGCTTTAAAAGAAATAATGTAACATAGTTTATTTTTATTATGGGTAAGTGCATCAAATGAAAGAATGGCTCTTCATGAAGCAAAATATAGGAACTTCCAGGGAACAAATCGCTTTCCATTTTGAGTTCATATGATGATAATCTCCTTGGCTTCTAGACCAAATCCATTAACCATTTCAGTGGAAGCAGATGTTAATAAATCATCAGTTTAACTAGCCTCTTAATTATGTTACATTCTAAAGCTTTAATTTGGAGAAGTGACCGAGTATCTGGGAGGTTGTGAGGCAAGAACTGAGACTTTTAGAGTCAGATCCTCTGAGCAGTGGGCTGGACTCCAGAGCCACAAGGGTGCCCCCACATCAGAAGCCAGAATCTAGACATCCCTCCACGTCTGGCGACACTGACAGAAAAATGCAACATTTTTCTTGGAAGTTTGATATGAAAAATGACTTAAAAAAAAAAAAAAAGAGCCACACCCCCAAACCAAAACCACCCACTATTTTTCTGTGAGTAAACTAAAGACACATTTGTTTTCCAAGATGGATCATGACGTCAGTAGCTTGTGATGAACTACTCTCTGCATAGTAGATCCTGTGGATTTGGCCCTGTCCTGGTCGCTTTTCACTTAAATGACATCTGATGCTCTGTAAGGGAGTACCAGCTCAAATAGGCTGCTCACTTGAGAACGTAAAGCCACTGAAATGGTTAATTCACTGTTCATGACTCCGCAGTGTAGACGCTTGTTTCCATCCCAATGACCAATGGGTGTGGCTCCTCATGTGGGAAACAGAAAAACCTGATTTTTAGCCTTCCTCAGTCAGTGGCCTCCATCAATTCCCATTATTACCTATGACGTGTTTTTGTACGGCCTGCAAGGTAAGGATGAGTTTTACATTTTTTTAAAAGATTTTATTTTTAAGTAATCTCTACACCTAACCTGGGGCTTGAACTCACAACCCTGAGATCAAGAGTCACATGCTCCACCGACTGAGCCAGGCAGGCACCCAAGTTTTATGTTTTTAGGTGGTTCTTTACCAACCAAAAACTAATGACAAATAGGCAGCAGAGATCTGTCAGGTCCCCTAAGCCTAAAATAGTTAACATGTGGCCCTTCACAGAGTTTGCTGACCCTGCATTACACAAACAAGACTTTTTTTCTCTAAATGTCCTAAGGACTGGTTTGAGGTGGGCAGAAGTAGAAACAAATGCATTTTAAATTTTGCACATGAGTGCTTTTTTTTTACCTTCAATTAGTTGCAGCAAATTTGGTCCACTCTGACATTCACTGAGCACCTACTGTGTACAGCACTTCACAAGGTTTAAAAGGAAAACTAAGAGGTCTTAGAAGACATAAAAATCACTGCGATCCAAGTCAAAATGGTTTGTTACCAAAAAATTAGTGCAGAAAAAAAGGTGGGTGTCAGTCGGGGTGTTGGAGGTAAAGTGTGGGACCTGGAAGGACTCCCTGGCTGATTGCAGCTGGTGAAGCTGGGAGGAAAGCATTCCAGGCAAAGGGGAAGAAACAGGCGAAGACACAGGCAGGAAGGCAGCAGTGAGAGTTCTGAGTGCCAGGGAAAGGAGGCGAGCTATGGGTGTGGGTGGACAGTGTAGAGGGAGAAAAGGCTCAAGGCTAAGCTGGTGTCTCCTCCACTAAAGTAATTTGGAAAAAACAAACAAACAACCCACTCATTTGGGAAACCTTAAATAAAAGGGAAGTTACTGTGAAAACGTATTTGTCAGGGATCTGAAGCCAGAAATGGAAAGTCATCAGGACTCATACATGGTCTCCTCTCCCCTCTCTAACGGGTCCCACGGGGGGTCTTCCAAGGTGCTTCCCGCTGTGCTGCTCACTTCTCCATTCCCTTTAAGGCCTGGTCTTGTTTTCTGCTCTTGGGTAAATGGAGCCATCAGAGCACTTCCTCTCTCAGGTGCCACCTGAAGTGTCGGGGACAAGAAACCCAGCGGTCAGGTCTAGGATACCCGGTCCATCACTCCACAGCACGTGCCAGCCACGGATTATGTACTAAAGGGCAGGGCTGTGGCATTTGGGGAGGAACCAGACGGCTTTCTCGGAAGGGTTTCCAGCTGCGATTCCATACTGAACATTTTGGAAAGAGCTGGTGAAGTCTGGACGTCTACTTAACACGTGCATTGACTGCACTGCATGCTAAGAACCTGGACTTCATAACCAGACGCTGGGAAGCCTCGGGAAGTTTCTGAGTAAGGCAGTGATCCTTGAAAAGATGATTCTGGTGGCGGAGGATAAGGTGAAAAACCTCGTTCAAGATGAGGATCTGGGTCCGAATTTACCCAGTAACTGCGGCCTGGGAGAGGACTTTTTTTAATTTTTTCCCCTCAAGAGGCATTAACGTGGGATTTGGCGGTGGCTGGCTATGGTCTCTGATTGGGCTTCGGGCCGCGGGCTACGGTCTCTGATTGGGCTTCGGGCCGCGGGGAGGGTCCGGCAAGCGGACAAATGGACCGCAGCACGCACGGAGAGCTGCCGGGAGGAAAGACGGTCCCGCAGGAAGGACCACTGTCGCGAGGGCGGCGGCGAGGCGCTCAAGCGCACCGGCTCGGCCGGAGGATCGCTCCGGGGCGTCCGCCGCGCGGGGCGTCGGGAACCGTAGTCATCCAGCTCCTCTGGGTACCCGGCAGGACTCGCACAGAGCGGCTCCCTCCGCTTACAAATCCCACACCTGCCCGTCCGGGTGCGGGTCCTTCCAGTCTAGCAGGCGCCTGAGTGACGTCATCAAGGGGGTCACCGCCCCCTCGCTGAAGGCTTTGGGTGTCTGTGGAAAGTCTGTCACACAGCAAGCCGACAATAAAAGATTAACTCCCTACCCAGCACAAGGAATTCACCTCCGATGCCTCTGATCTCTCTGGCTCTTCCTTAGTGGGCGTCTCTCCGGCCACCTCGGCCCGCTCCCCTTCCCATTTTGCTCAGGCGGCGCCCCGGGCAGGCCCACGCCGCGGCGAGGGGCGGGGCGAGCTCGGGCGGGGCGGGGTCCTGGCTGGGCGGTGTCGCGCTCGGGGGCCGCGCCGGGTCGCGTTTCTCTCTAGTGCCTGAGGCGGCTCCGTTTGGGAGAGCCTTTCGCCAGCTCCACGGGGACCTCTGTGCACGGATGGACCCGCCCGGACCCGGCGGGAAGCGGCCTGGCAGGCGGCGGCCCCGGCGGTGTCAGCAGAGGGAGGACAGGGCCGAGGCCGCGGGTCCCTGAGGCGCGCGGGCCCACAGGGCTCGGCGTTGGCACCATGATGCCGGGCGAGACCCACTCGGCGGCGCCCGGGACGGCGGCGGACCTCTCGCGGTGTCAGGGCTGCGCCTCCCTGCAGCAGGTGCGGCGCCTTCCCGGGCCGAGGGCGCGGAGGAGCTCAGTTGGCCGGCCAGGGCGCGGGGCTGGGGGTCCGGCCCCGCGCTGCTCGCACTCCGCGGCGGAAGCTCCCCCTCCTCCCCTTCCCACTCCCCTTTCTACTGCAGTGGTTTGGGGAGCCGCCTCTTTTGTCTTATTTAGGCCTGTGACCCAGGACTCGTTTGCCGTGATGCGGCGGTGGCGGCGCGGAGCGAGCGAGTTCTGGAGGGCCCCTGCACTCACCCAGTCTCGGGGCTCCCCAGGCCTGATTTTGAGGTTGACGAGGGGCGGGTGAAACGCAGAGGGAAGCTGCCTCTCTGAGGAATGAGATTTTCGATCGCTCTGGCTCATCCTGAAATATTTTTTGCCGGGAGGCGCGACGTGCGGGTTGGCTGGAGGGTCGTCCATCCATTAAAGGCTTGCAGTTACTGGAAGTTTCTAACAGCAGAATGGACTGTTGTCTACAGTGACAGAAGAGGCGTTGCTGGTGTCTGGCTGCAGGTCTTGTGAGGTAGTGGGGACAGTCCCAGGTCCTTGTTTCCGGCTAGACCCTCCTCGCTGTCTGATGTCGAGAGTTTCTTAACTCCTAGGCTCAGTGCCTTTGATGGCAAAGTGGGACATCACCCCACCTCCTAGATTGAATTAAATTAGCACCGTTTCCAACGTAGTGTTCTGGGCACCAGGGTCACGGTGGTGAACGAAGTAGACGATCTGTTCTTAAAAGGAAGACACGCTTCCAAGTAAGACTTTGGGAGGTTTTAAGTATTCTGAAGAAGGTAAAGGAGGAGTCGGAGTGGTGCTCTTGGCTGGGTTGGTGGGCAGGGTGTTTGTGGGGAGGTGAGGTAGGGCGATCTGAACGGTGAGCAGAAGAGGTGTGGGAGGAACTTCTCCGTGGAGGGATTAACAGGCGGGAACGTGGGGAGGTGAGGGGGCGCAGGGCGCCTCTGAGGAGCGGAACAGTGTCCGGCTGCCGCGCAGAGCAGAGGGGAGATCAGAAAGGAATGTGGGCACAGGCCCTCCAGATAAGCTTTTTTTTTTATTTTAAGTGCATTATCTATGAACTGATCCCAAACGTTTTAAGTGTTGAGAACAGGGGAGAGAGACAGGGATCATGCACTGGCATTCTGGATGGAAGGAAGACCGAGAGTTAAGTATTGAGTTGAGCTGCAGTGTATAGGCATGTATAACGTGCTTTTATTTAGTTTTTCCTTTAAAACCCCAGGAGCATGAGTGAAGTTCTCTTGAATCTTTAGTGAATTGTATTTATTCTTTGTGCCAGTTTCATCTAACACGTACTTGTAGGTCATGTGCTGTGTTTTAGGCAATGTGATTATAGCAGCAGGAAAAAAGGCCAACATCCTTGATCTCTTGGAGCTTCCGTTCTAGGAGGGGGGAGGAGACAGATTAAACAAGTTACATGAGAAGATAAGACGGTAGAGAATAATTAAGCAAAGAAGGTGGAAAGGACCAATGGGCGAGGAAGGGCCTGCTGGCTGGTGGAACTGATGTGGGAAGTCCTTTCTGAGAAGGTTGTATTTGAGCGGAGGGGGTGACAGAATAAGCTTTGAGATACTTCAGGAGGGAGTGTCCCGTGCAGTGGGAAGGTCAGGTGTGGATGCCTGGCGTGCTTGGGAAGGCGGCCATTGTGGCCGGGGTGGAGTGCATGTGGATGTCTGAGTCTGTGCTGGGTTGCTATAACAAAATACCATAGACTGGGTGCCTGATAAACAAGAGGAGTTTATTCCTTGTAGTTCTGTTAACGGGGAAGTCCTAGATCAGTGAAGCATGGGCAGATTTGGTGTCTGAGGAGGGCCCGATTCCTAGTTTGTGGCTGTTTTCTCGCCCTGTCACCTGGTGGATCATCTAATGGAAGGGTGAATCGAGCTTTCTGGGGTCTTTTGTAAAGGGCACTAAACCCATTCATGGGGGCTCTGCCCTCCTGACCTAATCGCTTCCCAGAGGTGTCACATTGGGGGTTAGGTTTAAACATACAAATTTGGGGAGCGGGGCACAAACACAATAGCCAGGAAGTCCGATGACATCAGTAAAAGAAGGGTCTGATTGTGTGGGCCCTTAGAGACCATCGAAGGATTTGGCTTGAAAGGATAGTGAGTTGTGGCTTTTACTCTGAAAGGATAGTGAGTTGATGGGGGCCTCTGTGCGGGAGAACAGCATGAGTTACACTTTTCAGTTGTGGATCTCGTCTTTCTCCAGAAGCCTGGTCTACCCACAGTAGTCTTCATCTTAGCTAAAAGTAGCACCTGGCCGGAAACTCGGTGTCATCCTTGGTTCCTGTCTTTCTCTCGCATCCTGACTCCACCATCATGATCCCCCTCAACCCCCACTGGTCCCCGCTGCTTCCAGCCCTGTGTGAACCCAGTGTGCTCTCTGGCCTAGAGATTCTGGCTCCAGTCTCCAGAGAACCCCCCCTTTTCCACCCTTGCCGCATTCCTACTAGTGGTTCTCAGAGCAGCAATAGGAGGAATCCCGTTAAATTCTTCAGGGGTCTGCAGACTTGTTCCGCAAGAGGCAAGATCCTCAGATGGAGGGCTTGTGGTCTGTTCGCAGGTCCTCTACCCATTGGAAGGTACAAGCAGCGCAGGCAGCAGTCAAGGGATGGGCCTGGCTGGGGCCTTGGCAGACCTCTTCCCTAGGTCAGAACACTCCACTGCATTGGGGTGTTTGCCTGGAATGGCGTTTTAGGGGAAGAGGATGATTAGTCACGTGTAGAATCTTGAATGAGTCTTTAATTTTGCAAAGGAAGGCTGGAAAGATAGGTACGTGGCAGATTATTGAAGATCTTGAGTGGTAACCACCAAAAAAAAAATATACTTATTTTTGTCTGTGTTACGGAGTAGAGAGAGGTTTTGCACAATTACCACACAAGAGCGGTGTTTTTGGTAAAAATAGCAGGTGGCGGTGAACAGGCTGGACTGGAGGAGGTGCAGCTAGCTCCAGAGCGTTATTTTACTCATGCACACTAGTGATAGCAAAAGCCTGGGTGAATTGAAGCTTCCCAGGAATGGGAATAAAAAGCAAACGGTCTCAATATGAAAAACTCCAGAATAGGTGGATTTCAGATCTGGGGGATAAAAGATCCAGCGATTAAAACCCGAGTCACTGAGAACTGTTAGAGGGAAGAGAAGTGGAAACCGAGACACAAGAGGTGTTGGAAATGTGGGATTGAAGTTCTGGAATGAGGTCAGAATTGGGAATTTTCAGCGGCTTTCACAGTTGTCGTTAGTGGAACACAGGCCTCCAGAGCACCTGACGGCCTGCTGAGAAGATAGAGCAGAGGCCTGGGTGGGTTGGCGCGGAGTGCCTTGTAAGAATTTTTGGGGGGGAGAGATGGTGATAGGAGAATGGGGGAGCACATTCTGTCACTTGAAGAGATTTTGAGAACCTCTGTGGCACGGTATGAGATGAGGTGCCGTCCTCAGGAGTCAGTGAAGGAGAAGCTGCTGGCTACTGACGGAAGGCGGGCATGGAATGGCGAGGAAAGGAAAGTAACTGGGAAACAAGAAGCGCCTAGGAAATGAGGGTGGGAAAGATCGAGAACGGAGCAGACAGGGATCTGTCAGTCAGGATACCTCACCTTAGGATTGGGTGCTGGGTTCCCTACTTGAGAGACACTGTGTCAGAGAGCCTAGGGGTGCCCTGCACAGAGAAGGTGGCCTGCTGGGTGGTTTCGCGCGGGCACCTCGCACCTGGCCGAGAACGGGCAGGCAGGCTGCAGGTGTCTCCCCACTGGAGGTGGTCATGGCCATGCTGGGCTCGTTCTGAACCGCAGTGGGAAGCTGGCTCTCTCCTGAGCGGAGCAGTCCTTTCCTCTTGCTGGAAATCTTCTCCCCTGTCCTCTTTGCATTGGTGTTGACAAATGGGGCTGGCTGTGATCGTCGCTCCATTCACAAGTGTGTGGATTAACCACGCGTTAGGTATCCTTTGTTTTGTAGTCCCACAGCCCACCTCCTGTCTGTGCCCACCCTCAGTGGTGGTGCTGGTTGGTCACTGAGCTCCAGCCCAAGGTCCCTGTGGGTTGCCGGACTTGAGTAGTCACATCAGAGCAGCGCGGGTCCTTCCTGTGGTGAGAGTGTGCACTTACACACTTCTTAAGCTGAGTTTTCAGTCCAGCAGCACAAGTTGCTCTGTCCTGGTGGAGGAGAGGCCCCTCTTCACCAGTTCCATTCACTGCAGAGCAAAACAGTTTAACCCTTGGGGGCCCTATGAGAGTTCAGAGCTCGTGGTTATACTTTTGAGCTCATGCCACTACAGTAGGTTCAGAATAGATGGTGTTTGGCTGCCCTTGGTGCAGATTTGAGCCTGTTATTTATATAAGCTTGTGTTGGGCTCCCACTGATAATTGCCAGTGGTTTAAACTTCATCATTTGGAACCTAAACCATGACTTCTCTTAGACATACTGATTTGTAAATGATTATATTACAAAGAAGGCTCACAAAATTGTAATTCATTCAGTGAGCAAACATTTCTTGAGCATCCCTGGGTCTAGGATGCCATGCTTTGTTTTGGAATACAGTCATGAACAGAAGAGGCTTGGGGCTCATGTTCTAGTTGGGGTGACAGATGGTGAGAAAACCACCACGGAAGGAGTATATTAGTAAGTACCATGCTGGGGGGCGCACAGGGGACCCTGAGAGCACCTAGGAGGGACAGGGGAAGGCTTCATGGAGGAGGTGAATCTGAATTGAGGTCTGTCTGAAGGGTGAGTCTTAGTTGAGGAAGAGGAAGAGATGGAGGGGATGTGTTGTGGACAGAGGGCACCATGTGCAGAGACCGGGGTGGGAGAAGGTAGTTTGTGATGGATGAAGCGCAATGTGTGAGGTCAGGGCAGCTGAAGACTAGGCATGTGAAACTGGGTCCTCCCTTCCCAGGAAGCAGAGCCTCTCAGCTTGTTTGGTGGGAAGTTCCCAGAGTGGAGTTGGGGGGTGGGGGTGAGCATTCCTACCTTCCTGCCTGTTCCAGTCCACTCTGAGCCAGAGGACATCACGTGGGGTCCTTGCTCACCGCTCAGGAGACACGCTCAGCTCTGATGCAGGTCAGTGTAGACTTTACATAAGAGCAATGGATAGAAAGTGAACAAGTAGGAGGAGGAAATGTCGTAAATCAGAGAGGATGCGAGCTGAGCAGTGAGCCAGACCACCCCCAGCAGAGCAATTAATGGGATTGGTGTGATTTTTAAAAATAATTTTTTTTTGAAATAACTTAGAACTTAAAGAAAATCACCAGAATAGTACCAAAAACTCTGGTATTCTCTTCACCCCGTTCACCAGGTGTTCAGGTGTCTCCTCGTTTGCTTTGTCATTGGCATGCACACACACACTTTCTGTGTCCCGCACACCGCAGGGTGTGTTTCCCCCGCAATCTGAACACTTTCCGACAGAGTGAGCCCATAGCCCTCCAGCCTAGACATTGGCATTGGTGCCGCCGCTCCATCCCATCCCTGGGCCCTTCAGATTTTGCTTGCAGGCCCAAGAATCCCGCCTGCCTTGCTGGTTCCAGGTCCGCTCGGGGACGTGGGTCATAGAGCACTGTCATGTCTCTTCAGCCTCTTCCAGTTGAGTCGTTCTCTGCCTTTCATGTGCCTGGAAGCTTAAAGAGCACAGCCTTGTATTCTCGTTGGCAAGGTCTGGAGACACTGTGGGAGGTCACACTGTATCAGGGATCCCTCACCCCCAGCTCAGGGTTTTCCTGCTCACCGGGTGGCTCATTATAGTGAGAGCATACAAAGCAAAGTCTGCCAGGAGGAAAGGCCATGCATGGGGTGGGGTCCCGAGGAAGCCCAGTGAGGGTGAGTGGACTCACTGAAGTTCTCCAACAGCGTGCTGTGACATGGCACAAAGTGTCTCTTGGGCGCTGCTCACATGCATATGCCTACCTAGCACATACCCAGACGCCAGGCTCCCAGAAGGAAAGCAAGTTCCAGCATAAAGTACATTGTGCAGTTAAGCACAGGGAGCCACTCTTGGCATTGAGAGAATGGTGGGAAACCTCTAGAAATCCAAGTTCCCAGATACCACCAAGGGCCCACCTTGCTAGCACACCTTTCCAGGGACAGCATCTCAGACCTGCTGTGTTCACTCTGCACGTACACCTTGGTGGTTGAGGGAGTACTCTGGCCACCTAATGAGTAGAGGACAGAGACGCTGACGAACATTTGCTCGGTGCACAGGACAGCCACCACAAACAATCTTCCAGCCTGCAATGTTAATGTTGAGGTTGACTTTGGCAATGTACTTGTCCTGTTATCACCTGCATTTATCTGCTATGTATCTTCACATTGTACTGACTCCTTTAGTATTGCCATTTTCCCAAGCACACTTGCATCTGCTCTCCCCGCCTCTGCCCCACGAGTCCTGGCTTGCCCCTTGGCCCTGGGTTATCCTGATGCCCCCTACTCGCCCTGTGTGCTCAGCCACTGTGTTGATTTCACTTCTCTGAGAAGGGAGGGAAAATGAGCACAGATGGATTTCTTTTCTTTTTCTCAAGTGCTAAATGTTCACAGTGACATTCCAGAGGGTATTGTGTGGATAAAATTAAAACAGTACGCTTTGGAAAAGGAGTAAATGTGGAATAAGTATGAGTAATAGAACGTGCTGCTTGGGAATTGTATTAGTGAACAAGTATAAAGTACAGCTTGAGGGACTAAGCCAGAAGCCAGAGAAAGAAGAAAGATGGTGGTTAGGGGAGAGGACTCGGGGGAAGCCTGAGCATTGCAGTGGGAGTTCCAGAAGAGCAAGACCACTGGGAGAGAAGCAGCAGTCCGGAAGCACGTCACTTCAAACTCTCCTGGATGGGTGCACCCCACACCTTGCTTCCAGAGGCTAGATGGTGGTGGGGTGCAGTGTGCCCCCATAAACGCACACAGGCCGCTGCGACCCAGCCTGCTGCTTGCTCATGCTTCCGAGCTACATTAGAAACGGTTGCAACCATCTTAAGCAGCGTTTGGACCAGATTGGAGAAAAACAAGAGACTGTGTTATTAGGGTGCTGCGTTATCTGCCTGAATTTGAGCTCTGAGAAAAAAGTCAGGGCCTAGAATGCTGTAGGGAACGGAGACTGTACTTAGTCTCTGGCTTTTCCTTTGTAATGCTGTTTTGTGGTCTTAAATTCTTTATCAAATATACGTGAACACAGTTTAGAGAGGTAGCTAGATGTACAAGACGTGTTAAGCCAGCCCGGTGTCCCCAGCCGCATCTCTCCCCTCCCACTTTCCATTGCACTGTGTGTTTTATGATGAGCTTTAGTATCGTTAAGTAATAGACTTGCATTGCTACTTCTTGTTTTTCAGTGTAGGGCGGCATATTGTTCAGTTTCTGCCTTTGGAAGATGCAGACTGAGCTCTCCTTCCACCCTGTGCCCTACCTGCCTAAGCATTCCTCCGCTGCTTCCCCAGTCTTCTCAGCCTACATAGGATTTTGGTTAAGTCACTACTCAGAGTGGACGTTATTATGACTATATGTTATTCAGAGCTATACTCTGGAGTAAATTACGATTGTTTTTCCTTTCCCATGTGTTTTCTTGTTTCCCCTGATGAATGATGGTATCCTTAATTCAACTTGCTCATCTTGAAATGTTAAGGACTATTTACCCTATGCTAGGGACTGGGTTAAACCCTTTCTGTGGCTTTTCCTATTTACTCCTGACAGCTGGCCAGCTCTGCCCCTCCCTGAGTTTCAGTCTCCTTATCTGTAGAATTGGAAAGGGTACTGAGGCAGGGGGAGGCTAAACAAACTTGCCCAAGGTTCACTCAGCCAGAAAGAGGTGGGATAGGAATTTGAATCCAGCTGTGTGTGACTCTAGAGTCAGGTTTCTGGAATGTTTCTTGCATAGTACTTAACATTACAGAATGGCATCTGGAGGCAAGGTGGAGAAGATGAGGCCCACTAGGAAAGAACTGGAAAGAGGATGGGGGGAAAAATAAAGGAAGAATCACTTGTATTAAAAAAAATCCTGATTTAAATGCATGGTGAATACCAACTACATTTATTTGCAATTCTCTGTGCCAGTTAGGTAGAAATGCCGTCTTAATGCTTTCACTCCACCAGATATTCTGTCGCTTTCTTAAGGGAAAAAATTCCCTCCTGAGCCTTTGGATCTGCTTTATTCTGGGGCACAGCTGCCTTCCTGGATTCCCATTACCTCTGTCTTGGATGCCACGTCATCTTGTCTGGGTTTACTTGCGATTTTGGTGGATCGTGTTCACATCCTTCAGTACTTCCCTAAGTAAGGATGTAGGTAGCTTGGAATTCACGTTCCTTCAACATTTTGAAGGCTCGCTTTCTAGGTCTCTGGATTGTTGTTCAAGGCTGAAGCCATTCTGATTCCATATTCTTTGTGTTTGACTTGTTTGGTTTTATATTTCTCTTGGGTTTCCTATAAGGTCTTTGCTTGTCTCTGATGCTCTGAAATTTGGTGCTGATGTTTCATGGTTTGGATTCTGTTTGTATTTATGTGCTGGGATCTTTCAGTTTGGAAACTTCTGGCTTCAGTTCTGAGATTTCTTGAATATCACAATTTCTTTGACTATCTCTCTGTCTTTTCTATTACTTTCTATCTGGAACTCTTAATGTTGGGCGTGTGGACATCTTGCACTGATACTCCAATTGTTTTTATTTGTTTTTGTTCTTTCTCATGTCTGTGTTTTGCATTATTTGGGGGAACTTTTTTTTTTTTCAATTCTTTCATCAAATCTTTTGAGGCTTTTATTTTGCTTCCCTATTTTTAATTTAGTTCTGACCGTTTTATTGAGATATAATTCACATAAAATTCATCCTTTTTGTGTGTACGATTTAGTGGGTTTTAGTTCAGTCACAGTTAAGCAACTCTGTCACCACTTTGTAATTGTAAGACACGTTCATCTCCACCCCCACCCCCACCCCCATACCCCTGCCAGGAACCCTCTTAGGCATTAGCAGTCATTCCCTGTCTCCGTTACCCCAGTCCCTGGCAACCACTAATCTACTTTCTGCCTCTGGGTCTCTGGATTTGCCTGGTGTGGACAATTCATATGAATGGGCTTGTATGGCATGTAGCCTTTTGTGACTGGCCCCTTGCATGTAGCTCAGGGTTTATCCCTTTCGTCAGAGGTGTCACTCATTTGTTTTCATTGCCGAGTAATCACGTGGTATGGCTGCGTGACATCTCATTTATCCCTTCATCATCTGATGCACGTTTAGCTTATTTCTACTTTTTGGCTAGCATGGATAATGCTCTAAGTCAGAGTTTGGCATGGACGTGTGTTTCCAGCTCTCCTGGGCATAGACCTCGGAGTGGAATTGCTGAGTGACGTGGTGAACTCTGGAACATTTGGAGGAGTTAGGAGACTGCTGTGCGCCACAGCCGCTCCACATCATCCTCCGCACAGAATCCGAGGCTCCGGTTTCTCCACATCCTCACTGACACTTGTTGTCGTCTGCCATTTTGGTTTCAGCCATCCTAGGGGGTGTGGATGTTTTTAATTTTTAGGAGCTTTTAAAAAAATTTTCTAGGAACTCTGTTTATTCCTTTCAAAAATACTGTTGCTTCATGAATATAACATTTATCTCCGATCTTATTAATCTTTGCAGTTTTCTTCTCAGTTTCTGTTTACTCCAAGTTGCTCTGTCTTGTTTTGGTCTCACTTTCATGTTACAGGTTTCTCTCTGATGTGTGGAAATCCATGATTGTTCCTATTAAAACTGTTGGCTAATATGTTGGCTGGAAATGCTGAGTGTGTGGGGCATCTGGACCTTGAGCTTCATTGCAGAAGGTCTGGTGGGCCATTTATTTCAAGGATATCTCATGTCAGTGCTGGTTAGATATCCTCAGAGAAAGCACTTTCAGTCTCCTGCCTGGAGGGCAAAGGATTGGCTGTCACTGTCTGGGAGCTTAATGGGGACAAGCAGGTGGTCAGTGTCAGGTCAGCGTGCATAGGGCTGCCTCATCCCTTTGTTTTTGGCACAGCGTTCGCAGTGTCCGAGGCAGAGAATTCTTCAAACAGCAAACCTTTTGCTGGACGGTGGCGGGGCAGAGAGGTAGGAATTTGAGGATTTGCTTATAAGAAAGTTTGCCACTAGTTCTGTGAGTGCCGCCCCTGCCCTTCTGTGTCAGAGCACCCTAGTGTCACGGACTCTTCCCCCTTCCCAACTCTCCCGCTTTCTTGAGCCTGCTAAGTCAGTATTCTTGAATCTGCTTTCCAGTTTCCACTTGTCTTTTATTCTACTCTCATCTTTGTGGGTTTTGCCTTTGGGGAAAAAGTTTCTTGGCTTTAGTTTTAGCTGGCTTTTAGGGAGGGAGTAAAAGCAGATGCATTATTTACCCTCTGTGCCCAGAAATCTGTTGTTGTATGAAATTTATTTTGTATATAATGAAAGATTGTTTTTGAATGTGGAAAGCAAAATATACATTAAATACAAATATGGAATGGACCACTCATTGTCCTTTTGACTTACAGTGTTTAGGGTCTACTATATAGAATATTAGAATGGTTAAAGATATAAATACAAAAAATAAAAGCATAAAAGTACTAGAACAACATAGAGAAAAATCCTTTTATTTTAGCATCTTGGGTGGGATAGAATTTTCTAAATATATCAGGAAACCAATACTTTTAAAAAAAAGTGACAGATTCAGCTCTGTGAATATTTAAAACTTCTGCATGCCTGTGTGGTTGTATTTTAGTGATCATGTGACAGACATTATGTATATATTTGTAACATTTATTGAAATGTTGCTATTGCTCAAATATTGCAGCTCATAAGAAAGTGCAACCACACCAGTGAGCAAACAATGTTAAGGAGCTTTTAATAAGAGAAAAACTAAATGGCAAGAGATTTCTCAGTCATACTTGTAAATAAATATACATGGAAAAATGGCTCTAAGATTTTCAAAGCTCATCACTATCACTAATGCAGGAAATCTATTTGGACTTGATCCTAAGGAAAGATAGTATCTCACAGGAATGGTCAGGGACACTCATGGTGTGCAATGGTGGAGACAGAAATGAACCTGAATGGCCTTCAGTAGTGAGTTGGTGGACTGAGCACATCCAGATGTCATTTACAAATGCAGGAACTTTCTGAGAGGAAATACACAAGGAGGAATAGAGATTTTTAACTGGTGGTGGGAATATAAGAAAGACTTTTTTTTTTTAAGATTTTAATTATTTATTTGAGAGCGTGCGTGAGCCTGGGCGGGTGGTGGAACAGAGGGAAAGGGACAAGGAGACTCCGAGCTGCACATCAGTGAGCATTGAGCTCGACATGGTCTCGATCCCACCACCCCAAGATCAGGACTTGAGCCGAAACCAACAGTTGGTTCCCAACCAACTGAGCCACCCAGGCGCCCCGAACTAAGACTTTTTATTTACGTATTTCAGTGTGGACCTTTTTTATTGTAACTAATACCGTGTTACATGTCTGACTGCAAAGAAGATACACAGACTACTGTAAAGGGAAATATTTCTGTAATTCTCAAAATCATTTGGATTACCTAGAAAAAAGATGTTTTGGGATAATCAGTGAAAAATAAGTTCTTCTGAAGTATTTACCAATGAAATATGAAGATATTAGGGGAAAAAGTCACTTGAAAGAAAAAAATATCTGTTTTTAAGTCTTAGGAACATTTTGAGCAGTGTAACTAATGATGTTTTCCCTATTGAATTGATAGCAGTAATTTAGAGCCAGATTTGTAGTTGGTCCCTTATAAAATGAATTTTTCATTGAATTTCATCCCTATTTTAATATTCCTATTTGTTCTTCCCATGTTATTTTTATTTTCTTGCTTTTTTTTATATTTATGTGACTTTTTGATGTCTTAAATCCTTTCAGAGACAATGCAGAGTGAGTTGTAGACGTGATTACTAATAATTAGTGAACTAAAATAGTGAGTATGTACCAGATTCTCACTGATTAAGAGCACACGGAGAGTCTGCACAACCCCCTTACTGTCAGAGAGAGAGAGCGCCATCCACCTAAAGAAAGATTCAGAGAGATACAGCATGGGTTCAAGATCACACAGAGTAGGTCTGTGTTTCTATGTAATGTAAATAATATCTTAATGTATTTCTATGTTTATGTGAGAGTAAATATGCTCATGTTTTACAATAAGTCACACGTTACAGAAGATACATTTAGAGTCATTCATATTACAGAAACAAGTAGCTGATTGTAGCTGTTTTTTTCTTTCAGAATTTAAACGAATATGTTGAAGCACTAATTACCTTGAAGCAGAAAATTATTAATACAGAGTGAGTATGTTTTCATGTGTTCTGTTGAACTTCGTGAACCTGACAGACAAGCCAGAGCAGGTGGTGTGTTAGGCCTTTAGTCTCTCATCCAGGGCCCATGGGCTGTGGGTCGTGGTGGAACCCTGGTGAGCCTTGTCCACAGGCTGAGGCTGTGTTGTTGGTCCGCAGCCCTTTACAGCAGGCCTGCGGGTTAGGAAGTGAGTTTTGCTAGAGTGGCAATTTTTTTAAAGCTGTTTTCTATCTTTTAAGCCTTCTTAGCTTTAGCACTGGATCTCCGATTTCCTCACAGTATTTCACAGCCATGGTAGGGGATGTATTTTTATTTTTTTTAAAGTTCATATATCATTGCAGCACTTTTAAGGAATTGAAGGTGATATATATGTGTGTGTGTATTCATATTTAATTAATTAAACATGATTTGTTGCAGGAAGCCTAGGAAGAAAGGTGCCTAGCATATTTTGAAACATGATCTTAACAGTATATTTTCTAGATCAAAAAAGTAATGTAATTCTTTTCTTTGTTGCAGTAATTTATTAACAGAATATCAGAAGAAATGTGATGATATCCTTTTACTAGCTTTTTCCTTGGAGTTTTTAAATTTACTTATTTATAGTTTCTTAGAAGAACCGTGGGAATTTTCAGTTATCTTTGGAAGGTAATGTTTACAGCCTCTAAGGAAGGAACCCTTCTGAGCAACACAGTGAACAGGAATCTTTTCCTGTGAGTACGTGTTTCATGATGAAGACTCCTGGTCTCTCTTTTAGAATGTTATGTTTTTGTCACTGATTTTGATTTTCTTCAGGGCGCCTCCTTTTTAATGGGTAGGTCTTTTTCGTTTGTACTGAGGATGTGACAAGTTCTGCAGGCTTAGCCATGAACTTAAGCTGAATAGGATACTATGAGAATTTCTCAGGATTTCTGTAAGACCTGCCGTGTAGGAATATTCAAAATGGTGGACAAGTGGCTTTCGTTAATTAGCTTTATGATTTGTAGAGAATGACTATATATATATATATATATATATATATATATATATATATGTATGTATGTATATACATGTATGTCCATAATCACAGTGTGATTTTGTATTTACAAGACAGATTTGGTCAGCGTTTGTTCAGTAACCATTCAGAGCACCTGCAGTGTAGTTGGCCTCTGGTGAGATATTTTACTGGTAGGGTGAAAATAGTGTGCGTAGTTGTCTTTTCTGCATTTCGTGGTGAAAACACCATGAGTGAAATCTCCCATGAAAATTAGCGTGGGTATATTTTTAGGGATTCACTGAAGTGCAGCTTCAGCTTAGGTCTTGGGACAGATGCTACTCTTCAACTTTGGCAGGAACCCCAGGCCTGCTTTGATATTACTTCTGGCCTCCCTGAACTTACACGTGACCACTAATTATTTGTTTGTGTTGGTACCGTCATGTCTCACTTGTGTGATTAGAGTAATAAAATCAAGGCGTAAGACTTAGATTTATTTTTAGTACTGAATTTTTACATTAAAAAATGTAGGTCAGTGAAATCCCCCCCTTGTGCTTCATTTGTTAAAACTCTCAGTCTGTTTAACTATAAATGTATATTATCACAAGAGTAATACCTTTGATTAGGAAACCTGTATAGAAACAGTTATTATAAGTACTTTTAATTAGCTAAATAAGAAATATAGGTAGCCAATTAATTCCAGTATTAGGAGAGTATACTTTCATTATATCCTTTTTAGCATAAACTTTTTGAGGTAATTACACATGTAATCTAGCAGGGAAATTGATTTACTTTTTAAAAATTTATAAAATTTTTAAATCAAAATTATTAGAATAGTTTATTAAAAATTGATAAACCTTGGGATTATTCTGGAATACCCATTCGGTGATACGATAATCTTCTTCAGCCTCAGCTACAAGTAAACACTGATTTTTTTTTTTTTTAAAACACATTTGGTATTTGCCCCAAATACATATTTTTTGTACCTTAGGTGTGCAGTAGTTTGCTCTTCCAACCCAAAGTGCTAATGGTGCAGGTTTCAATGGCTTTGTTATATAACTTGATTTTTTACCTTTTTTTTTTTAGAGATTTTTATTAGAGAGATAGCAAGGGGAGGAGCAGAGGGAGAGGGAGAGAGAGAATCTCAAGCAGACTCCCCGCTGAGCACTGAGCCCCACAAGGGGCTCCATCTCATGACCCTGAGATCACGACCTGAGCCAAAACCAAGAGTCAGATGCTTAAGTGATGGAGCAACCCAGGCACCCATTGATTTCTTACTTTTTTGTGTAATTCTGACTGTTTTGTTAAGTTTATTATTTCCTTTTTTGGAAGGAGAGGGTATATTTTATTTCATCAGGTATTTTGAACTTCTCTTTTTTGCAACGACTGCTAACTTAGGGTGAATGTAGTCCTTAATCTGGAGAAGTCTGTATTCTGACAGAGGAGGACAGAGGCGTGTCATTATAGACATTTGCCACCTCATGGTATATGCATAGAAACTTGTAGGAGGTGAAATTTAAAAGGGTAATTGTTTTGCTGTCCTAGAACATTTCACTGGCAGCATGAGATGGGAAATGAAGTTACATTGTGTAAATTGTAAAAGTGAGAGGTTATCTAGGTTTTATGTTCTCTTGTTTCTTTTCTCGTTACTCATTGAGTATAGTGATAAATGGTTCTCATAAGTATCTAACTCTTGTTTGCTGGAATTATGCTCTGGACTATTAAATTCAGGATAGGCTGTTCAGGGATTTTGTTGTTTATAGGATCCAAGGTAGTGTTCATTCATTGAATATTGCTTTGTGTTTATTCTCGGGATTCAGTATTAATCATCGATGTAATTGAGTACCTATTTTAATTTAGAGAAGTAGATATTTTGACTTTAGGTACATGTTACGGTAAATAGAGTAACCTAGTAAAAATTTTTAACACTGTGTTATAAATGGACCTTGGAATATTGTTTTCTAGGAATTGTGAATTTGCCTGTATATACATTGAACAGAGATTATTACAGGTAATTTTAAAATGAGTTTAATCTTCTGACAAGTTTCAGATAAAACTGAGAGTTTTCTTTAACAAGTTTTACAGCTGCAGTTTGCAAGAAGGTAAGTACCTGTCTTCATGGTTGTTTTGGGGTAGACATTGATCAGACTAGATTTCGAAACAGATTCAGTCAAAGTGCCACATAGGACTGACCCATCATATTGAATGTTGCTTTGATGGTCATAATAAAAGAAGATTTATATTTTCCTTACTATTGTATTATCCAAATGAAATTCTTACCAAGGTCTAAAGTTACGGGCTGGTATTTGACTTTATTACTTTTACTGATGGTGTTGCCATTGAAATGGAGCTTATTGTTAATCAAATTATTGTCTGCCTGAATTGGATTGTTTAATAATGAGGTTATCTTGTGTATCTTAAACAATTTAAAATGGAGTGAAAATTTAGCAGTGTTTCATATTCTGAATATATTCGTCCCCTAGAAGAAGGCAAAACATTGTTACAAACTGGATCACAAAATGGCCTGTGATTTAATTTGGATAAACGGGGATTTAGTTCAAGATTGGAAAAACCTAATTATTTGGCATATTGTCCTTTCATATATTGTCTATCAGATTGAGAATCTACTGTACTTCTCAAGTAGTTTATCATATACTTTTATTAGAAATAGATTATAATGTCAAAATATTAGCAGTATGAAGATCATGTTGGTATAAATAGAATGCATTTAAAGAGAGATTCTTTTATTACTTTTTCCTTCCAAGTTAGAAAAAATAGAATAGCAGCAGTCAATATATTTAATGATTCGCTGTAGATACTTCTGTATAATAATGCTAATGCATTGTCAATTTTTAGAGAGAATAGTACTCTGCATCACCAAGTGGAACAGATGCTTCAAAAAATTTCTCCTCTGCAGAAATGTCAGGAAGAATTGGGATCTTTAAAAGCAGAGCTGGAAGAGAAGAAGGTACCTAAAGGAATTTTCCTGTGAAGGTTTATCTGCCATAAATGAAGATCTGTTTATTCACTGTCATTGGCATGAGGGGGTATTTTACATCTTAACAGAGGAAACAAGGGGTACTCAAAAATCACAAAGTGTATTCCTCTGTTTAGAGAACATCGAACTAGTTGATTAATGGCTTGGTCCTCACAGTAATTACTAGCTCTGTGATGCTGTGTTAGTTGCTTATGTGTTCTTTGAGATTCTGCAGAGGAACCTTCTAGCTGGGACTTTTTAGGGCTCTGTGTGTCCTGCGTTGGTTGCCTTTTCACATCGGTCTTGCTGTAAGTGTAAAATAATCTGCAAGAATTTAAACTTAAAGGTGAAGAGATCATGTTCTCTGTTTCAAAATCAAGTGGCAGTAAAACAGTCATTTAAAATGTTGTAAGCTTGGGGGCAGTACAAAAGAAAAATGCTGTAAACTTGCTTTCTGGTATAAATTTTGGTTTACTCTTTTCAGGAGTCATAGGAGAGAATTCATAGCTTTTACAGATAACGTAAGTTGAAGGCCAATAAAGTTAGTTGGTTTGCATGAGACATATACTATCCGAGCTGGAATGATGCCTGCTTCTCAGCTGTTCTCAGAGCTCTTTTCATGATGGTGTCTCTGCCTCTCAGGCATCGACTTGTACTATTTTAGTAATGCCATGCACTGATCTGAGGTCTTATATATTTCAGCAGTGATTGGTTTTCCTACTTCTGTAGAAAGTCTTTATTACATTTTTAACTACTTGAAGTTTAAACAGAAACAACTACAACATTGAATTTTGTCCGCCTCTAATATATAACAGTCTTGTCAGCCATATCTGAGAGGAAGCATCCACTTTGGAGTCGGACCTCAGTGAGAAGTGCTAATTACTCATTCTCTGTGACTTTGGAAAAATAAGTCAGCTGGTGGATCCTCAGACTCCTCATCTATAAAAGGGGGCCATAAAATCCATCTCAGAGCTGTGGCAGTTAAAGATCTATCATATGCACATTGTAGTGGGATACAGTGCTCAGTGACAGACTCTTTCCCATTCCATGGTGGCCGTCAGGATGTACCTGCTGAGTGGTGGTAGCACATTTTTCCCAGTGATTGTTAAGTATAATGATTTGCTTTATATTTTTATGTAGTAGTAATGATAGCTTATATTTATTGAGCAGATTTTGTTGAATTTTAACTGGTTGAGAAAAATATTGGCTATTCAGTCTTAGGAAGATTTGGAGTTGCCCTAAAATTAGTACATCTTAACTTGTGTAGCTTTGTTGGCTGAGACTATTAATCATATTACATCTGTTAAGGATCTGGTTATCTCTATTAAAATGTTCGAAGAATATACTTTGGTTTCCTGTCCAATATATGTATTCATTTGGTTGATTTCTTACTGTTAAATGGTAATAATTTCACTTACCAAGGTCCAAGTAAATTCTCAGTGATGGTCAGTGACTTTCAAATTGACAACAGCTATCTTTCTCTTAGAGTTCTCTGAAGTTGTACCAAGATACTCACCAGGAATACGCACGTGTAAAAGAAGAATGCTTGAAAACTGATGCTCAGTAAGTTCTAAAATGACTGTGGACATACGGTTTTCATGTCTGAAAATGGCTGGTCCTTAAATCAGTACTATCTCTCTCCTCTCTGTCTTTGGGTTGTGGGCTGTAACTGTGATCTTAAACTAGTTAGTCACTCAGCATTAGTCTCTAGGTCTGTCAAGTGGAAATTATACCTCCCCTGAAGGATTATAAGTCTTGATTTGTTAAAGAGCTGCATGAGAAAGAACTCCATAGAAGTGTTTATGTCTGTACTCGTGCATACACACACCTGTCTGTGTGTTTTCAAACATGATCGTCAGCTCCTTCCTCTGTACTGGGACTTTAACAGGTATCCTGTGGAATGGGCGTCTTTGTTACCATTAATAAAAAAGAGCTTTTTGAAAGCATCCAAGTGATTATAGTCACATGATTCACAGATCTTGTGAGCTACACACACAGTAGTCAAATGTACGTGTGATGTAATGGTACCTCAGAGACTTTCTCAGAGTTACCTGCCTTCTCTGACCCAAAAGTCTATCTGAAAACTGGTGCAGCTCTCCAGCCTCTGCCTCCCATAAAATGGAATTGTGAGCACTACTGCCACGCGTGCTCCCAAGAGTGACATTGCTGATGTAGATGCTGGACTGGTTCTAGGAGACCACTGGGAAACATCAGCTTGGCCTGGACATGAGGCCATTGTGGCCCAGGGAGACTCCCAGATGTGGCATGGCAGAAAAATACAGATTTCTTTCTAGAAATATTACACACTAAATAGCGTACTGTTCTCTCTTAGTTTACTATACTTTCATAACAGTTGTTGATGATTTCAGTGGTTGATGCACAATGCTCATCATGACCAACATTCCTTTGTTATATTTCAATAATTAAAAAATAAAGCCACGAATTGTGTGTGTGTGTGTATGTGTGTGTGTATTTATTTATTTATTTTTACTATTTATAAAATTATTAGGAAGAAGAAACTAGAAGCCAAGGTGAAGAAGCTGGAAGGTAATTAGCACTATTGTTGTCTGGCTAATGGAAGTCATTGGTCTTCACACAGATCACTGATGCCCGTACAGAGTTGTAGGACTTGATTGGTAGCTGGGTCATCGTGTTTTCGAGGGTGCATCCCGAATGATCGCGCTAAGGCCACCATTAAGGAGAAGTTTGAATACTCCTCTCCGTTTCCGGATAGGAACATGGGAATGGCATATGCCGGATCTTTGAAATGTTGTGCACTCAAAATACTGGCAGTCCATATTTGTACCTTAGAAAGCAGCAGTCAGTAAAAGGATTTAATTTTGAGATTTACATGTTACGGGGCTTTTCATTTTTTTCCTGAAGTAAGTGGTTAGTAGAAAGAAAAGGTTACTGCTTTTAGTACCGGGAAACTTGATGTTTTTAGATAGTGATGACACAGTGATGGTGCTCTGCCTCAGAGCATGGTTCGTTTTTCATGTGGAGTGTGAAGAATTTAAATTTAGCTGGATCGGGGCATATAGAAGAGAACTTGCTGAAAATACTTCCAGTCATGAATTTACCTAGATTGAGCCCAAGGTTTTTAGATTTAAACTCTACAAATATTTTGGTAACAATTTTTCCTCTGATTTGGTTTTTGCACAAACACTGACAATATGGCAGTAAATATGACATCACTGTGTTCTTTTTAAGTATGGCTTTCTCTTGCTGGTATGTGGAGATAAATTTCTATCTAAGGAAATGTTTTAAAGAGATCTGAGATGCCTGTGCATTTCAGACTATGTGCACCTTTTAGGACAGATTTCCTTTGAAGAGAATTGTAGCCTTTATTTCCCATGTGACAAAAATATTTTCCCCTAGTGAGCGATGTGGCCTAATAATCAGGTAAAGAAATACTCAAGCTCATTAGAGGAGTCAGGAAAGGATTGTTACTATGGTGTTTTATGGGATTTTAGTTTTCATGGCAATTGTGTATGAACATACTCAGGTAAAGTTAATGCTGGTTAGATTCTTAATAATATATTTGGACCATGTGCTTCAGAACCAAAAACCAGACTGAAGAATTTGCTGAAGATCCAGGGAAGAGCTAAAACAATACCTTAAAAGTAGATCTAGAACAAAGGTATTAGCAGCTAGAACTATTAGCTTGTTGAAGGGAGTTCCAGGAAGAAGTAACACTGTAATAAGCATGGAGAAGATTGTCCCTCCTCCTCAATACAGAGGATGGTATTGACTATATTCCGAGATGAAACCACAGCGCTAAAATCTCTGAAACATGAATGTTGGTTATTGCTGAAGAGCAGGAGGGAGCAGTGCCCCTCCTTCTCGAAAGTTCATGTGTGTTGGGTTCTTGCCTGACCAGAGGGCGTGGGCTGGCTCCTGCTGGGATTGCAAAGGCGTCTTGGGGCCTCTGCCAAGTCTGTGGTTTTATAGATAACAGTTTAAACAAACCATGTTCCTGCATTTATCCCTGACTGAGGAAGTGCTGAAGGAACAGTAACTTTTTACAAAATTTGTTTCAAAGTTTTATGAAATGAGAAAAGCTCTCAGTAGATGATATTTTGAGTATTTCCTTAGTGGTAGCTGTGAAGTTGGTCAATTGTTGTGTGTCTTGTTCATTGCGCTCTTTAAAGAGGCTGCTGTCAAGCAAACGCAGGACTTCAAGCAGCTGAGGAATGAGAAGAAAATACTTGAAAAGGAATTTAAGAAGACACAGGTAATAGATAATAGTGTGCACCCAGGTGACACTCGTGGCCTCAGGGCTCCTTAGTGTCCTCATCACATGGGAGTCGGGCGGGGCCGCCTGGTGGAAGCCGTCCAGAGCGCCGCTGGGCTACCCCCTTAGACTGGGTGTGGGATGCCTACACTCCCCCTACCCCTCACAAACACTGTCAGCACTTTGTTTCCACAGGAACGGCTCGATGAATTTTCTAAACAGAAAAATGAAAAGGGTGAGTATTCACTTACTGCTTGAAAATTCTGTTTTGACATGCAATATTCTTTATTAACTGTATTTTTCCCCATGATTTTAGAGTTGAGACACATTGGAACACAAATTTCAAGTGATTCTTATGGAAGCATAGATAAAAGTGAGTATATTACAGATTTCTTATTAATTTCTGTGCCGTTCAGTGGTCTGGGAGGTTGCTTGTCACTCTTACCTGTAATTGCAGAATTTCTAGGTTTAGCAGATGTTCATGTTAGAGAAGTCATACCCTATTTTACGTATTCATCAGATCTGTTGTATGTATTATATTACCTTGCTGTCTGATCACATCCGGTGAATGAAAAAGTCAAAAAGCAATATTGTTTGGGAAATGAAAACTAGTCCGTGGTATAATTTCCATACTTTGCAATAAATAAGTATAGTTTTTATTAGGTTACAGTTTGCCAAGTTAATTTATAAAATTTCTTGGCTGCCAAGTATATAAAAATTGTTAAGGTCAGGCAGGAAAACTGGAATCAAAGCCCTCCAGTGTATTTTTGGAGGGAAGCCAAGTGTTGTAAGGGGAGGTAAGACAGTGGTCGTGGAACAGGGAAGTCACAGATGTTTCAGTCTTCATTTTGTCACGCAGTGTGTTAACGTTGTAGGCGAGAAGATGAAACACCAGGTGCTGAGAAATTGAAATGTTTGCTTTAATGTTTCTCTTTATTAGTTGTGTGATCCTTGGCCATTTACTTCTCTGCGTTTCATTCTTCATTTTTAAAAAAGGAGAATATGGATTTCTTCTCTACCTATCTCACTTTCTTGGTGGAGATGGAATTCAAATGATAAATAAGGAAATAATGGTATTTTTATGTTACTGATGTGTTATTTTTCCTCCAAGTAGAGATTACTAAAACCACTTCCATTGTTCCACAAGGATATAGCTTATTTTTAGAAGCCTCCTTTACCCTGTCTCTTCATCCTTTACTTTTGTTTTTAATTCAGAGCACAAGATCACCTTTTCCTGTGCTCAAGACTTTAATAGTTAACACCTTTCGGTTGCCTGGGCACTTGTTTGCCGTTTCCCACTGTCACTGCTGCCTAGGTCCACATGCTTCAATCCTCTGCCTTGCCCCTCTGTGTGGAAGGCCAGGCTTTGAGTCCTAGGTGCTGCCCAGGGAAGTGGAGGGCTTGCCGGGCTTGGTTCTCCCAGCCAGCGGTCAGCTGCTGCTTTCGTCATCTTCTCTTTTGGACCAACGGGTTTGTTTTAGGATTTGACTGTTCTCAAGCCTTGCTATTTAAAACTGAACCCTCCCCCCCTGTGTCCTCGGAGTTGCTCTCTATCTCTGCATTCTGTTTTCTCTTCCCACACCATGAGGGTGATTGTTTTCTGCTGTACATTTTACTTCTTCCAGGTAAATACATGAAGTCTTTAGGAATCTGTTAATTATTTACCTGTGGACCTTGGGGGATTTAATTCCTAATTGCTAAGTATATCTTTAACACTTTTCTCTCATCATACAGTTGACCCTTCAGCAACACTGGTTTGAACTGCATGCATGTCCACTTCTATGTGGGTTTTTTTCTATAAACACAGTGCTGTGCTATGAATGTATTTTCTCTTTCTTACGGTTTTTTAACATTTTCTTTCTTCTAGCTTACTTCATTGTAAGAATATAGTATATGATGCATACAATGTATAAAATACATGTTATTGCCTGTTATGTTAACAGGAAAGGTTCTGGTTAACACTGGGCTATTATTAGTAGTTAGGCTTTAGGGGAGTCAGAGTTACAGGTGGATTTTCAATTCTGTAGAGGGTCAGCACCCCTGTCCCCCATGTTCAAGGCTCATCTGTACTTCTGAAAGCAATTCACAAGTTAGAAACTATTGGGTTGACTTCACTTTTCGAAAGGCCACCTGAATGCCACATTTGCCTTTCCTTCCTTCTAAATCCATTAGAGATGGCAGAAAATTAAAAAAAAAAAAAATACTCTTTTTAGAGTTAAAATTTTACTACCAGTGGAGGAAAATGTAAAGCAGATGGTATCAGTTGGTGGTGAAACCCAAAATTACAGAGAAAACAGCAGGCTTCATAAAGAAAGTTTGATTGTAGAAGCCCTCCGTTTCTTTAGATCAGAGGTGCAGGGAGTGGGAGACAGAGCAAGACATTAGTGGTTTGCCAGGTAATGGATTCAGGGCGAAGAATGTATAGCCTTCTGGTTTCAAAAACAGCTTCTGGCATTTATCCACACGTTGTGGCCCAAAGTTTAGTTCTGTGAAGTGTCATTTGCAACATAGGAGGCGCTCTGAGCGGGTGTGGATATAAGAAAATCAGAAAATTGGGTAATTACACCTGCTTTGAAGGATAGCCACTCCTGTTCGCAGAAAATTAGATATTTACGTTCTCCGTATAAATCCTTGTAATTGCTTCACTCTGCATCCCTTCCCTCTGAAGGCAGGGTCCCTTAGGTCCATGAAATGAGAACCTGCATGTATTGCCAGAGGAATGTAGGCTGATGAATTATATACTGGCTCTCAAAGACGACCTGCCTCAGGTTTCATCTAAAACTGAGAAGCAGAGTCGTGGGGAAGAAAGGCACCAAGGAGAAAAACCCTGAGGAAACGGTATTGAATCACGAATGGGAGGGAAGAAAATGTTAAGAATATAGAGTTAGTGTCCTTAGAGAATCGGCTGCTGCAATGAAATTGAGCCAGTGGGATTCTCAAGTATGGAAAACAAGATCGTAGATGTCACAGTGGTCACATACCAGGACCTCTCCGAGGGGAGGCCAGAGCCCTAAGGAGGGAAGGTCACCAAGAAATAATTGAAGGACCCATCTCAGAGCAGGATACACATGTAATATTTATATTGGAAAGGCTTTTCAGGTGTTGAGCATGATTTTGTGTACGATCTTTATTTCTGGCATGTTAGTAGGAAGTATTTTTAAAATCAAATGAAGTGGAAAGATTAAATGTAGAGAGATGGATAGAGAAATTTCGAGCAAATGCTAACGTGAAAGCAGTAACCAGGCAAAAAGTAATTCAAGCCTAGAACTGAGTTTACATGGTTTAAAAGGGAATATCCAGGTTTCTTAAAGGTACAGTTCACCAAGAAGATGCTACTGTCATAGACTAAGAACACGAAACTCTACGGTAAAATGCCTGGAAATTCTAGAGGGAATAGTTACCTGTTTCCATGGGAGGCTTTGGTATGTTTCTCAGAGACCATTGTTTGTAAAAGCAGACAAAATAGGTGGAATTGGATTTGTGATTTTAGGATTGACGATTTATATCTAACTCTTTTAAACCACAAACCTAGAATTCTTTAAAATACTTTCCAACTTACCCGAAAGCTGACTCTTTGCTAGACAACGGAAACTCCAGCCTAATATGAGATATTATTATGATACTGATATTTAGTAAGATATTAATAAAAATCTCTCCCTCCCCCTGACCCCCCCCACCCCCCCGCCAAACCCCACGACTTTCCAAACCTGTCTGGTAAGTGAGCATGCATTAACACAAACAAACTCCTCTTGGGTAGCAGAGAACATTAAAATTGAAATAAACAACCATAGGGCAGTATTAAAATCTGAGATACTCTCAGTATGGTATTCACAGGAATGAGTAATCTTCCGTGATTATTTTAGAAAGCAAGAACTACAGAAAGCAAGAATGACAGGAAAGTAGGAAAATGCAACAGAAACATGAAAGTGGAAAGAAGGAGTTGATGAAGAAGAAAACCTAAGTTAATGAGCCAAAGCAGTTGATTTGGGCCCATTAAAACAAACAGCTGGATCTTTGCAGAGCTGTTGAAACCGACAGCTCTTCGGCAAGTCTGATCAAGAAAGGAAGGAACAGAAACACAAAAGCAGCATGACGGAGAAAGCCATGAAAAGCCACAGTGAGAGAATTTCTGAATTCACACATTTATATTCAGATTGAATCATGTTTGTGAAATGGACCATTTTCAAGGAAAACATGCTCAGATTGACTTGGGATCGTTGTTGCAAACCTGAACAGAAAAATAATGCAGAAGAAATTAAAAAAAAAAAATAGTTAAAGATCTAATACCATACAAGATCCGAATGACTTACAAGTGAGTTCTATAAAGGCTTCAGTGAATAAGACTAATATCTTTATTGTTATTTTGTTTCTCTGAGAACTTAGAAAAATATAGACTACTTTTCATGTCGTTGTCTTAGACTCAAATAGCCCTGCGCCAGAGCCAGCTAAGAATGACATGCACACACATGCGCTGTCACTTAGGAATACAGCTGCAAAAATACCAAATGAAATTTTGAAAACTCCAGTCTCGTAGTAATAGAGAATACAGACACATTATGATTTAGGGGTTTATCTCAGGAAGACCACAACCACTGGTTAAGAGAAAAATGATACGATCATCTCAAATCAGCACCCATTCCTCATTAAAAAATATCTGGTGAGGTAATGATAGAAAAACACATTTTGAAATTGAGGAGGATGAAAGCTGAAGAGCCTAGTCTTCACCGTCAGACTACCGTCACACGCGCTTCTTGTTCCCTGCGTTCCGTACGCACAGGGCGGGGGGCCCTGCTCTGTGCAGCGGAGCCAGTGGGGGGAGAGCAGGGTCTGTACGTCCTAATAAGGAAGAGTCAGAATTGTCATTATTTCACAGATGAGACCGTCTAGGTAGACTCAACTTGAAAACAAGTATGGGAGTTTGGCAGAGTGCTGATACATACTTTGAGCACACCGAGTGCGCCATCCTCAACCTATCAGAATAGGGACGGAATGAGAACAACCCGTTAAGGCGACGGGACCGTCATGCCTAGGAAGAGAAAACCTAAAAGCAGGCGCCAGGCTTCTCTGAGGAAGCCCGTGAAGCCGTGGAAGAGGGTGAAAGACCAGAACACGTGAGTGAGCATTGTTACTGGATCAGAGGCTCACGGTGTAAAGATGTGAGGTTTCCCCAGATGTATTTCTAAAGACCCAGTCTTACTCAAATCCCACTGAGGTTTTAGATGGGAAAGGACAAGCAGATGGTGAAGGCTTAGCAGGATAGAATAGATGTTCGGAATAATCAAGTTTTTGAAAAGGAAAAACCTGAGCAAGGCTCATGCCCACACAGATTGTCAAACACAGTTGTGACGGTATCACAGTGAAAGCCTGGTGTTCGTGTAACGCCACACAGCTCAGTGGAGCAGACGAGTGCAGAGACACTCATGGACGCCTTAGATTTTGATTCAGGCAGGATTGTACGGGATTGGCGGAAGGTGTGCAGTTCAACATAATGAGCTTTTCTCTTCACAGCTAAGGAATGAAGTGGTTTTTTTTTGTTTTTTTTTTCTGCTTTACTGGGAATGGATAGTCCTGTTTTGTCAGATTAGAAGTAGTGAATGAGTGCTCAGTTAGAATAGGCATAGCTCTGCTTAATAGCCTCCATAGGAATAGAAAAGTAACTTTTTCTCTTTTTTTTTAAGGTTCCTTGTTTGCTGCTTTGGGTATACGTAATAAGCAGGGATCCTGGTCAGGTCATTTAAGCAAAGGGGATTACAGTATTTGGAAGCAGGCTTTTGGGTAGGTTAAATCACAATGTAGATAAGTTACTTGATCACAGAATTTTGGAACTCAAGAATGGACGTGCCTCATACACAGTGACAGTCAGAAGTTGATTGGGCTCCAGAGAGGCTGGAAATAGGAAACTTTTTAAGCTTGCCTGTTACTATGTCCTCACCACTTACCCTGGTCCCCTCTTCTGGGGACAACGCTCTTTGTGGAGTGACGCTGTTTGCCAGCTTAAATAGGGCTGACCTATTTCAAAATTTGTGAGTTCTTGCAGATATTTTGTGTTAGAAGGTTGGTCTTTTATCTTCTCTAGAACTAGATCAAAGATTTCAGTATTTTCGATACATGCTTCAGGCCAATTTAAGAACTTCAAGGAAACTATAATAGAACTTGGGGTGGCCTGAAATTATCTAATACTTAAAGCTTATCTTTAGTTGAATTTTTATTAGTGTGGTTGGTCTTTTTATGCATATTTGACCACAAGTTATTCATACTTAAATTTTTATGAATAGTTTTTGTTCTGGGAATTTTTTGGGATTGTATGTACGTATTAATGTTAAACTCACTTTAAAACCATAGTGTCATATTCCTAAAGTTTTATGAATTTCATTAGGCTTGGCATAGTTAAAACGATCTGAATTCACAGATCATTTAGGATCTAAATCTGTAGAAATATGTACCTTTCAACCTCAACCAATGGTTCTTAACTGTTGTAGGAATCCTGACCCTTTTGAAAATTTATAAAAATTCCAAGGCTTTCACTTTCCTTCTAAAAACATGTGTTTCTCTGTGTGTCTGCTCGTTTGTGTGATAATCTCTTTCTTTCCATGTGTTTATACACACGTTTTTGTCTTCCACCCTGTTACCCCTTAAGACTATTAATGGATTTTCTATTGTCCACAAAGCCGCCAGGTTAGTTAGAGCTTGGCCAAATCTTTTTTTTTTTTTTTTTAAGATTTTTAAAGTAATCTCTACCTCCAGTGTGGGGCTTGAACTCCCAACCCTGAGATCAATGAGATGCATGCTCTACCCAGCATGGTCAATTCTGATGGGTTTTCTGACACCCTCATGTCACTGAGGGGTGCTTTTCTATTATTGTTTAGAGTAAATGTAGAGCCAACATCTCTTACATCGGTCATTATATCTTTGCTTCTATCCCTTATCTCTTACCACTTTCTGTAGAAAGTGCCAAGAATGTGTATTTGGTCCATTCATACAAAAAGGTGATAAAGACCTTTACCAGCAAGTAGATTTAGTCTTTTGAGTCCTGTGCCCTCCCATTCCCCTCACCCCTAGGAAAAAATAAGCCTGTCTTCAGCATTCAGCTGGAGCGTTGCAGGCCTTCCCATCAGCAGCTTAGCCAGTTATGCATAGTGGTTGGATTTGGGGAAGATATCTCAGTGCCTAGTTATTTCCCCAGCCCCTGAGAAGTCCTGATTTCCCAGGTGTGTGTTTCGGCCTTTTGTAGATTGAGCCAAATGACATGTCTTTAATACTTTACTCTTTTTCACAGGAAAAGTAAAGCTACTTCTGAAGGAACTCTGGCTCTGCATAAACACAACACACAGACTACCTGGTGAAGGCAGCCGATGTATCACAGGTGAGAGAGAAGCTTCCAGAAGTACATTTCATGCATGGAAGTAGAAATGTTTACCATGGGTATTGTATGCCTTCAGCTTTTACTGTCTCCTGAATCTGACACTGAAAGAATGAAATAAACTGGATTGGGTACTTTCAGTTACAGAGCTCCTTTCCAAACTTCAGTGTGGCTTCTGGTCTCAGTAAGTGTATCCGGCTTTTACTTTCTTAATAGTGGCTTTCATCAGAGGACATGCGAAGCTGGAAGGACACACAGGGGAGTGTCTGTGGCAGGAACATGCAGAGGACTGGGGAGGCATGGTGCTTTCTGAATCATTTCACGAGCGTCACCCATCCAGTAGCGGCCTCACTGAATTTACTTTTCCTGTAACAGCACACAAGCCAAAACTGAACTGATAGCGGCCGATCTGTACATTCAGTCTCCTTTAGAATACTGGTGTTGTCCAATAAGCGGTTTCCTTTCCTGCTGTCACGTCACGTCAGATGATTACTCTGCAGCACCGTCCGCTAATTTTCAGTTTTGACTTCATCTGTGGGCTATCTTGATCCGCAGGCAAAGCTGTGGAGGCCTTCTGCCATGTTCTCAGTCACACCCTACTCAGGATTTAAGATTTGGAAATAGGTATTAGTCATCCCAGAATGGATGGGGAGAAGTTAGCCTTCATGCATAAGATTAAAGTGCTCCTTAACTCTTTTTTTTTTTCGTTTTACTGGTTTCTTATCATTAGCTCCTGTGAATTCACAGATCGTTGAGGATCTAAATCTGTAGAGATGTGTGCCTAGTTTTTGCTCTCAGGCTTCTGAAGGCAGAGTTCCCTCAGAAAAATGTTACCAGGCAAGTTGCTGATTCTCATTTGTGCTTGACGCAGTGAGGTTTTGTGAGGTGGAGAGAGGCCTGTTGGATTGTCGCCTGCTGCGTGGTGGCACTGCAAGTGCAAGCAGGTGGCGCCTGCGTCTCGTGAGCCAGCCCCTGCGGTTCACGGTCCGTGTCTTCATCTGTTCGCGCAGCAGCAGGCCGGGGCTCTAAGTCTGCCTCGGCAGCTAGCAGTCGTATTTTATCCTAAGCACTTGATTTCACGTTGTTCAAGGTACTATTAAAAGGGCTCTCCATTTCATAATTCGGTGTTTTTATTTAAAAGCAAACTATTTTGAGGGATAAGTGTATTGCTTTATGTTAACTTTTTCAAGTAGAAAGGAAAGCATGGAGTCTTTGGAATCTTCAGTCTTTAAATACACTTTTTTTTTTTTTTTTTAGTTTTTTGTTTTTATCTGAGAAAATTTTAGAAAACAGTGCAGAGAATTCCCTTAGACTCCTCATCCAGATTCCCCTGAATTTATCCCTTGGTGCAAGACTGTTAGCTAAGCGAAAGGTCACATGGATGTCTCTGGGCATGTGTCCCTCCCCGGAACCCACGTTGCACCTAGCAGCCCTCCGCCTTCCGCCCCCCTAGTCTGGCAGTTCATCTGTGTCGCTTTGTCTCCTGTCTTACCCACTTTCAGAGAGGAAGCATCATTTCATAGGAAACCTATCAGTTTTGGGTTGTGTGCTGTTTTCTCATATTAGGTGAAGACTTCTTTACAGCAAGAACTCCACAGTGGTGTCTTTGCGCTCTTCTCCGCACTCTGACATTGTACCGGGGAGGGGATGGGGGGATGGATGACATGGGTGAGAGCAGGACCACTTGTTTAAGGTGGTGTCTGCCAGGTTTCTCTACTGTTAGGTTACTGTGAAACATCTTGCGGGAGACATATGGATACTCTGCAGATAGTCTGTTTTTCTCCCACTCTAGCCCGCTGATTTTAGCGTCCACCACTGAAGCCTGCTTAGTCTAATAGTGATTTTGTATTTCTCTCGTTCCTTCTACATTAATTAATTGGAATTCTTTATTCTCTGCATTATAATTCATAACTACCATTATTTATTTCATCGTTCAAATTATTCCAGCTTTGGTTATCGGGACTGTTTTCAGGTTGGCTCCTGAGCCCTTGAGGCATAGCCCAGCCTGTTTGGAGAACTTCTTTCTGACTCTGCAAGATGTTTCAGCCCCTGTTTGTATTTTTCCCTCTCCAGCCCTATAGTCAGTCACTTCTCCAGGGAGCCTTGAGTCCTTATGTAAAACATATTTTTATAGCTTTAAGGTATTACAAATGGTTATTTTTACTTATTTCCATGTCTTCACTGATAATAAGTACCACTTGAAGTTCACCAAAATCAAGACCCCCAAATCACTGGCTTTTTACAGTAACTTTCCTATTGCACTGTAATACACAAAGTATGTATGTGCCTTGTTGAGTCCCTTAATTGCAGCATTGTACAAATATCGTTATTGGGTAGGCTTTATGTTGGCTGATTCTTGATTGTTTTTCAGACAGAGGAAATTGTGTTCCCTGTCAGCCTCCCTGCACAAAGCTGTGTCTCCGAATGCTGCTGGTTGTGTGGAAAGATAGTTACTGAGAGGGGGAGCATGCCATCCAGGCCCGTTCCCACCACCACGATGCCTTTCCACCCGTGTGCCCTGCTGCCCGTGGGCCACAGGGCATCGCCTCCACCCGCCCGCCTGCCTTCTTGTCCTGCTTGTTGTGAGGGAAGTGTACCTACATGAAATGTGTTCAGGTCTTACAGAGTAATCTGTAGGAAGGGATTGGGTGCCTTTTAAAAAACGTTTCTCCTTATTTGGGTTTCTTCAATAAAGCATTGTGAACAGTTAGGATAATTTTTTTAAGTTTTCTTGATGTTACAGATGTTTGGTATTTACTTTTTTCTCCTACAGAGAAACCTGCCAAAGAAAACCCCGGACCCGCAGAGTCCAGGGATGACGGCCTGCCTCCTCCAGCGGGAGGCCGGCCGCTCAGAGCTGCGGCTGTGCAGACGTGCCTGGCACAACTGTCCATGGAAATAGAGGGCGACTTCTCTGCGTGTGGACGTGTGGGGGGAGAGGGGCCCAGTGGAGCCGCGCACTGTGATGACCACGTTTCTCACGAGGGCCAGCATCCTGCACTCGCCGTGCCGAGGAACGACGAGGACAGTACTGACTTCTCTGATCGTGATCACTGTTTTGATGAAGATCTCCAGGCAGCCGTTGATTTCTTCAGACTTCCCCCTCCTCTGTTGTCTCCAGTGCCGTCGCCCCCTCTGCTGTCCCTACCACCCCTGAGCACATTACCTTCTTCGCTCGCGCCTGTGAGTTTGCACTTGGCATTTGAGTTATCATGCGGGCACGTTCCCCATGCTGACACCTTAGCCATACTCAGGGGGTGCTGCTCAGTGATACTCAGGCCAGACTTTACTGGGGACGGACGTGAGAGCTGACTAGGGCATGCCAGTGCTCTTTGGATCAACGTGGATCCCATGACATGTTCACTTAAGGTTGCATTCTGTGTGTCTTTATCCATGACCAAATTCGTAGTCCCTTATGGGAGGACTGTGTTCTAATTGTTCTTCTTTCTGCCGCCTGGCACCTAATGCAGTGAATGGATTAAGTGCACGTTTGCGGGTCTGGAGTTTTTCAGAGATGGGGAATCCATGTACGTAGCATACATGCCCATTAACCTGTGTTTGCCGAATTCCCCGCTTTTGCTTGATGACTTCAGCACCTTTACATGTGTTTGCAGAGTGGTTTATTGTAAATTCTTAGGAAGTTAGTCTTGAGAAGCAGATTTGTATGCTTTTTGGCTTAAGGAGCAGATAAATGCATTGCTCTGAGTCACTCCCTTCTTTCAGGAAGCAGTGTACGTCTGTTCTGTTCAGGGGCTGTGCTTGGCCTGGGAACACGGACGTGACACAGGCCATGGTTACCAGTTGCTAGATCTTGTGTGGCAGTTGGGTGGAGGGGGGAGCAGGCAATTGCACCACTTTGGTAGAGACTGCCGGGCTGGGGGGCACACCGGCTGGAGAGGACACAGGCCAGAGGCTGGCTCCCGAGGGAGGCGGCTGGCGGGGGGCAAGGATGCTCTGGGAAGACAAGGCCCAGCTGAGTGTTCAGGAGGGCCGGGGTGCTTCAGGTGGGGGAGCTCTTTACAGAGTCATGGGACTGAAGGTGAGTTTGTGCCAGAGAATGTTCACACTTCCCAGGTCCGCAGAGGCCATCTGTGCCCTTAGGACTTTCCATTTTATCGTGAGGGCAGTGGGAAGTCCTTGGTGGATCCTGGGAAGTGGACTTAATGATAGATGTTCAGTTGTAAGTTTCTATTTAGATTCCGTGTGATCGAGTAGGGAGTGGGGGTAGTCTGGACAGAGGCAAGAGCATAGCGCGGGAGATCCCTGACTGAATCAGCAGCTGCCAGCATTCTCGAATTCTCATCCCTGCAGCAGCACTGGGTTCAAGAGGTGGGGCTGGTTTGAGAAATGTTATGAGGGTGAATGAGCAGCGTTTCACGAGGTTTTCAGTGTGGTGTTTAGGGAGGTGGAGGAGGTGGGGAGGCTGGAAAATAGCAAAGAAAAGCAGCAGCCCTGCTTGGGTGGGAGGGTGCTGTGTCAGGTGTGGATCCGAGGCATGCATGGGGCTTGCAAGGGGACTCGTGCAATAGGATTTTAGAACCATGAGCGTGGTGCTCAGAAGGAGGCCAGGCGGTTGAGGAACCAGCTTTCCTGCTGGGCCATGTGATGGGGGCTGTTCAGCCAAGACAGCAGGGGCTGCCCAGGGGTTGTTTAGGGTTTCTGGGGCAGAGATGGAGAGCGGGCTGTGTGGGAAGGAGCAGTGTCAGTGTGCATACTGTTGAAAGAGGTAGAGCCTGTCTGCTTGGTAGCAGCATCCCAGACGTAGGCTAAGCATGAGGACCTGTGGGCACGAGATACGTACAAGATGTCCCCCAGAGTGGTGGCCGGTCCCGCTGCGCTGGAGCTGGATGCCTGCGGGGGAGTGACCTGGAAGCGGGGACGAGAGGCTGTGCAGCCCGAGTCGGACACCTTTTGTGCCGGGAACCGGGAGGGAGAGCTGGAGACTCGGAATGTTTGGCCCTTCGGAGAGTAGACCTAATCCTGGCTGTGTCTACTGTGGGAGGAGCGAGTGGTGGGAGTTTGGGGAACTCGGGGGCACAGGTCAGGGAAACGGCGGCAGCTTGGTGCTCAGACTGCAGTTCGTCTACCTACCGCTAGCTTCCAGACAGGGAATCACCCTTTCCTCGCTGTGTTTTAAAGGATTCTTCAAGAATGCATTTAATGGGTAGTTATGTTTAGTAGGTTCAATTAGTATTTAGTAAGAATCACTTTTTTAAGGCATTTAATTGGTAGCTATGTTTAGTAAGTTCAATTAATATTTAACTAATAAGAATAACTCATTCATTTTTAAGGAAACCTACTTTGGAGAGTATACAGATTCCAGTGATAATGAATCGTCCCAACATAGAAATTCTGCTGAGTCTGTTTCAGAAGATGAGACGTCTGAATCACAGTATTTTGGTTCATCCAGAAAAAGTAAAGGAAGTAGTGGTCCCTGGGAGGAAAAGCTCAAATCACATGAAGCCACCCAAGCTCTGACTACATTGGAAGTAAATGAAGTGACAACTGTTGGGTTTGGGACATTCACAGCAACACTGAGAGAGCCTTCAGCCACATACTCCTTAGCTCGTGAGAAACACTGGATGGTGTCATCTGAATCGACGAGTGATAGGAGAAGAGGCGTTTTAGATGAGGCACAAAGACAGAGAGAGGTTAGAGAGGCGGATAAGTCAGTGCAGACTGAGAACATGCTTCATGAGCCCATCAGAAATGTGTGTGTTGAGACGTCGTCTGGCAGCCGGGCACAGGGCAGGGGAGAGGCCCTCCAGAAGTCTGACGTGTGTTCTCCCCTCGGCAAGAGGCCATTCAGTGAGCTCATGGATTCTGAAGGAAAAACCCTACTATCCAAAATGATAGGATCACCCAAATCACAGTTTACTAAGTGGATGCTAACTAATGAAATCCCTCTTGAATCAGATCATCTGTCGATCTCTGACCACTTTCAGGGAATGTGTAGAGTATTGGGGAAGGAGAGAGATGTTCAAGGGTTCATTTTAGGAGCATCACCTGAACCAGAGGACGATGCAGGTGATGCAATGGGTGCCACAGGGCTCAGTGTTGACGCCAGGCTTTCTTCCTCTTCTACCTCGGGAACATCGTCTGTCTGCAGTGACTCCCCGTCTTCCTCTGGGTTAAAGTATGGTCATGATCTACACATTCCTGCTAAAGTTACCCCTATGGAACTGCATCACTCTGAACAAAAGTTACAAGCTGAAACCTTGAACATGTTAGATCTGCAGCCTGAGCCCCCAGAGTGTCCTGCCGGACAGAACCATCTGGAGAATAGCTTGTGTGCTTTGAGCCCTGAGTTGGGAGCATCAAATTTTAATAATCAGAGCAGTACTGAGGTCGGGTGCACAAACGTTGTGAAAGGCATGCCCAAAGTCTGTTCACTTGCACAGTCCGTATTTATAAAAGCTATGAAAGAGGCACAGTGTGGAAGTCAGGGTCCCAGAACTGAGCTCCCCCTGACTAGGGCGGATTCTACACCATTGCTAGAGTCTCAGCGTGGCTTGACCAAGAGTGGGTTTGGGTTTGTTAAAAGCCCTTCATGGCACCATAGTGATCTGTTAAGGAGAGGTGGGGAAGAAAGGCTGAGAGCTAAGTCAGAATATGAACAGAAGACCAACCATCAGGTAGAAAAGGCAGTGCCATTCTTAGAGAGTAGAGGATCCACATCCAAGCCTGAACTTGCTAGAGAAAATAATGCTGTGGGGCTCAGGGCTGCTACATCACTGTTGCCAAACCAAGTGTCCGTGATCACCAAGCAGGCCAGGCCTGACACGGCACAGAGTGCTAGACCGGAGTGCTGGAGGCGGGGGACTGAGTCTGCCTTCGGAGCAGCACGCGCCGGTCCTGGGGCTGCACCCATGTCATCTGTAGCCGGCCGTGGCAGAGAAGGAGAGGACACGGCACGGGATGCCCAGGGGGCGGCTGCTACTGAAGGGACCTTGCCACAAGTTTCCGCCTCATGGAGAAAATTAGATTTCAGTTTTCCAAGTGCTTCTTTACCAGTAGGAAATTCTCATTGTTCCACAAATAGCGGACTGTCTTTCTCTGCTAAAAACATCCCGGTCCAAAACCAAGACGTCGTGACGGAAGCCTCAGCACAGGAAGCAGTGCAGAAGCAAAGTCTGCTCCTTCATGCCACGGATCTGGACTCCTCTGGGCTGGATGGGGATCGACTCTTTCCCGCCACAGAAGTGCCAGTGTCGAGAAGTTTTCCTGTGGACGAAGTACCCTGTGGTGGCACGGGCAGATCTAGTGGTGAGGCCCTGGCCGTCCCAGAGGGTTCTCCTCGTGTCCGGCAGAGCCTGGAGTCTCTAGAGCTGCCATCTCAGACTCCTGGCAGTGCTTCTCCTAAAGGTGCAGGCACTACAGGGACTGCTCTTCCATCGGCCATTCTCAGAAAAGATGAAGAGACGCATGCTGTCCCCCAGAGTGGCCTCGCTGGGGCTCTGTGTTACACGGGCATTCGGGAGGCAGGCGGTGGCGACACTGAGGTGGAGGAGAGTGAGGCACCTAGCTGCAGCGAGGGGGAGAGTGAGTCTGAAGCCGCGATGGGGGACAGACAGCAAGGTGCCGCCCGTGCCTCCAGAAAAGATTCAGGAGCCCGCGGTGCTGGCGCAGCCGAGCCCAGGCCTTCTGTCGAGGTGGGGTGCTTGACCTCCGCGCTGCAGGACTTCAACATCAGTACTCTTCCTGAGGTGGACGGACTTTCTACGTCGGAGGTCGTGATGTTTCTCGAAAGTTGTCAGTTAAGAGATTATAGTTCAGGGGACTCTGTTTCAGAATGTTCGAGCAAAGGAACCCTATATAAAGAAATGAACAAAGACTTAAAGGCAGGTGAACTCTCAGGAGGGAAGTACAGAAAGCAGCTCTGTGAAGAAGAAACCCTTGAAACCTCCGAAGAGTGGATTGAATCTGAGGAAGATGACGGTCCTCTGAGGAGCACGGATCAGCTCACTCGGCGTTCCTTGGAAACGCTGTCTGAGGTACTCACCAGGGTCGGCCAGGCGCTTCAGACCAGCTGTGAGAGCTCTCCTGGAAAAGACGCCGGTAACTTGGTGCTCTTAAGTACGCATGACGGCCTGAGCACTAAGCCTGTCCGAGAGCACGTCGCACCTCAGGAGGTGAGTGGCTTCCTGCCACACCCTTCAGGAACACCCTCTCCAACAGCCAGCGTGGCCGGCAAGGGCCGTCCTCCGGCCAGAGGCACATCGAGTAACAAAGTCACTCCAGGCAGTCCTAAGGGTGTTCCCGATGTCACCAGCCCGATTTGTGGTGGGGCAGAGGTCCTGTCGGAGCTGGCAGAGCCCTCCCCCCAGCGCTCTGACTCCATGGTGGGGCAGACCACGGAGGGCAGTGCCGAGGAGGGGGCAGAAACGACATTTCAGTGTCAGATATCAACAGTGACCTCCGAAGTCATAAACGTGCTCATCAATAAAGATCAGAATCTCGTCATTGAAAAGGGGGACCACTGGACCATCATAAATGGGGTCGCTCTCATGCCAAATGTGGACCAGGTCATACTGTGTGACAGTCCCGAGGACATTCCTGTTTCTCCAGATCGAGGAGACCTGGGAGCTGGCTTCCTTTCCGTTACTTCCTTGGACAAGTCCCCAGAGACCAGTCACCATCCATTTCAGGAGCCCCAGTGTGGCAGCAACCTGTCATGTGCCCAAGAGGAGATTTCCAGCAGCAGCCAGAGCACCAACTTCGATAAAAGTCGTTTGCGCAATAGGCCTGTCAAACCTAGTGTAAGGATTAGTTCTGAAATCTATGATCAGAACTTTGAGTCTCAGACTATTGCGTCTGATCACACATACTTTAACTCGAAACTAGAGCCATTCAGCAAAAATAAGAATCGATCAAAGATTTCAAACAAAGATCAATCAAACAAGCCGGCAAAGGCTTTAGCATCGAGCCGAGTTGAAGCTAATCAGAGTGAAGGTTCTCAGTCATTTTCAGGAGAAAGAGAGAACACAAAAACTCAGAAAAATCAAACTCAGACCATTCTAGCCAATGCTGACACATCGACTCCTACAGATTGTTCTGATACTCTGAGTAAAATCCGGCAGGAGGTGGGGCCTCCCCTGCCGCCCTTGCTCGCTCCTCTGGTCGCTACACCTCCAAGGACTTCGCAACCAGTTTCTCCTCTGATAGCAACTTCCTCTCCCTCCTCACCTACCTCTCCTATTGGCCAGATTTCTCCCTTGTGTGAAATCCCAGTGCCTCCTATGATGTCTCCTTTGCCAGAAGAGCCGGGATGCCTCTCCCCCCCCGTGCACGTCTCCGTCCCCGTCCACTGCCCTGGCCGGCGAGAGGGTCTTGTCATCACCCTTGCAGTTCTGTGCTGCGACCCCGAAGCATGCCCTCCCTGTGCCTGGCCGCCTCCCGCCCTTGGCACCTGCGCACACGGCTGTGGCCGGAGCCCCGGAGAATTCCGTTAAAATCCTTGACACCATGTACCCAGAGCTGTCCGCCAGGGCCCGCACCCTCAGCATCCTCAAGGGGAGTATTCAGCTCACCCGAGGTCCGTCTGCAGACTGTAAAAGCTTGGCAGGGCCTGTCAGCGCGATAACAGGATTCAAGGCAATTACCTCAACGTCCACGGCCTTTGTGAAGACGGGGGGCGGCTCAGGGAGCGACTGCAGTCAGGAGAAGCCCAGAGATGGGGGGGCTCGCCAGGATGCAGGTGGGAAAAGGACGTGGTCTGCATCTGCGCCGAGGAGCGCCAAGAGACTGCGGCTGGACAGCGGGTCCCCAGAACCAGAAACTGGGGGTGCCGCTGCGGAAGGAGTCAGCAAGACCCTCCGGAGGAACCTCCCTCAAGCTGAGGGTGGGACGACAGAGGAAGAAGGTTCTCTTCTGACCATCAGTACGGTTTCACAGGTGCCTCCAAACCCAAAAGAAACCGTAGAGTCCCATGACCAAGCCATAGCTGGTGCCCTGAAGAAAATCGCAGAGTCGTCTTTTGATCTCTTACCTGTCATTCGGAGTCATGTGTATGTGGGAAATATCTCTAAAAAGCCTGTAATGAGAGATCAAGAGAAGGAAGTTGTTTATGAATTTAGCACAACCAAAAAGGTACGTGGCTGCTTTTCTCTAAGAGCGTTAGGAATTACATGTCTTCAGGGATAGGTTGTCTGCTATCAGCAAAGTGGTAGATTGCCCTGAACAGAAATTTTATTTTAGAGATCGACAGTTATCCATATGAACATTGTGACCTCTACTTTGTTTCTAGTCAGCATTTTGTACGCTTGAGGCGTGAGAAGACACTGGCGATTTGATCATTTGTATTCATCAAATACCTTAAAATTTTGAAGAAGTAAAAGTATCTGTCAGGACTACAATTGCATTTTTCCCATTAATTCTGGCGTGTTTAAAGGCTCGAAAAGATTTGCTCCAAAGCATCAAATTATTCTCCTGTAACAGAGCCTTTCTTTTCCGTGAACAGCACACACACATTTGAGAGTTTGAGGGTCTTCCAGAAAGAGAGTAAGGGGTTTCCCTGCCCCTCCTTTAATGCCTGTCACAAATGAAACGGGAACAAATCCTGGTTTCAAGATAGGGACAGTTAAAGTGGGAGCATTGTGCAGATTCACACACCTGGTTTATTAGGACTCTTACAGGGTTATATTTTCCAAGTGTCCATGTGGACACCTTGTATGGATTATTTCCAGTGCCCCATGGATCCTGCTGTACTGGTTATCTGCACATCCTTGGAGTCATAATAGTGTAAATATGTTTGTATTTTTCTTAGATTGTTTACTTTCAGGAAACAGAGTAATACATGTAACTTTGAAAAGATACTTATTTTCAAATGAACAAATGGATCAAATTATTTAATGCCCTTTTTCTTAAGTAGGAAAAAAAACGTTGCCCAGTATTTGTAAGACCTAAACAAGATAAATGTGTAGGGCACATCAGAATTCAGAAAACAGGAATGGGAGAAGCATTAAGAGTGGGTGTAATGCACACACACAAAATTATTTTAGCCAAAACCAAGGCAGTGTGCTTGCTTGGCGTGGTGGCCGTGACGGCGGGCAGGCGGGTGTGCTGGGACGTGGCCTGTGGCACCTGCAGGCAGCCCGCAGGTTTGGGCCTCTTGCCCCGCACACCCAGGCGGGGGTGTTCACGGCCGAGTCAGGCAGGTGGTTGGCCGCAGTGACTGCTCTTCTCTCCTGTCTGATACGGTGCCCGTTTTACGGCCCTAATAGATAATTTTGTCATGTTTAGCTGTTCTTCAGTAGGCAAAAGAAATACCAGTGTACATTGCCTTTTCTTTCTTTCTTTCTTTTTTTTTTCCCCCTCCTATCCAGCATTTAGCAGAGTGCTTGCTTCACTCTATTCTCTCAGAACTAAAAATTCAGAAGATCTCTATGGAGCGCAATTACATTCACGCCCTCTGCAGAGTGTATGTGGGTATTTGTCGGCAACTTGGAGACTTGGAAAGAGCTCGTTTGTTTTGCTACAGCCTACTGAAGGAAGGTATGTTTAGATAGTGACATTTCTGTATTGGAAGTCTGCTACTGCTTTTTACCTCATCATTACACTTGGATCTGTATTTGCAGCTAAGTGATTGCTGCATATCTTTCAAAATAGCATTAATGTTTGGGCATTTACCAGAGGACACGAAGGGCGTTAGCTGTGCCAGGCCGTGCCTGGTTTTCAGTGGGAGAATTTACATGACTTAAACTTACTTCTTGTATCAGCACATACATTTCCGCTGGTACATCATCGAGGGTCTCTCATTACTGCGTTGTCTGTCTCTTCCTGGTGCAGCTACTGAAGAATCAGACACAGGCGACACGAGATAAGGGGATGATTGTAAAGTCAGTGACCACACTGCCGCATCCCTGGCTGGAAAAGGCAGAACTCTAAAATGGACTAGTGAGCCCATGGCAAGAAGAGGACCAGAGGGCGGTGGATAGGAGGGCTCTCCTGGGGTCCCCTTTTCCCTTCCTCTGCTTCCATCCCCGCTAACGGGGCAGATCAGGAGTCATCCTTTGTAATAGGACATCCTCAGGGGAAACATTTGTAAACAGGGAAATGATACACAAATGCAATGCAATTTCATATCAGAAAGTCTTCTCTCGACAATGAAGGTTTTCCATCCTAACAGCATGATGTTCACAGGGCTTGTGAAGCGGGTAATGGAAGGTGCCCATAGCATGCAGACCTGTGGATGAGGCTGCCGTCTGTTGCCCTCTTCGTGTCTGTGTTTACTCTTTCAGTCATTGGGGGGCTCCATAGTAGTTCACGGGGTGCTCGCTAGGTCGTAGGGCCTGGCTGGTGACTGGAACCTGATGCAGACCGCCCGTATGGTGAGGCCCGTCCTTGCCGGTCACGTGGCCCTGGCACTCGTGGGGCTCCCTCAGCGGCAGGTACTAGCAAGGCGAGCAGACAAGGTTCTGTTCTTGTCACACACCGCCAGCCCCCTCTCCCTTCAGGCTCGTGGGGCGCAGGTCTCTCCCTCAGAAGCTTTCCCCATTATCGGGGCTCCCACAGCCATTCTTCGTCCTTCAGGCTCCTGGCTTTTTCTTCATTGGCGCTTATCCCCTTGCCTTGTAGCCTGAACCCTTTTGTGTGCTGTCTCTGGCGTCCCCAGATTGCGTGCTCTGTCAGCACAGGGGTTCTGTTTGTCTTGTCCCTGCTTATCCCTACCCCACAAGAACGCATTGTACGCAGCCACTGAGGATCTGTTGCGTGAGGGACTGTGCCGTGGAAGGGGCTTTGTGAGAGTCTGGGGGGTCAGGGAAGCTCTCCTGGTCAGAGCGGCTTCTCAACTTGAGGCGTGGAGCTCGATGCCAGCGAGCGCCTACGAGAAACGTGAGGGAGAGGCTGCCGGGCAGAAGGAGCAGCATGTGGGAAGGTCCTGGGGCGGGAGGACATCCTGTCTCCGAAACAGCTGGTCAGAATAGACTGTGAGCCTCTGCTTTGACTTATCTGCTCTGGAAACACAAGATGTGGCTTCCTGCCAAACGGTAAAATCTGTATCTACTGGTTCAACCAAGTTGCAAAACACGGACAGTTTCTTATAAAATAAAATATTCATTTATCGTATGACCTCAAAATCCCGCTCGCAGGTCCTTATCTAACAGAAGTAGAGACTGCCCTCACCTAGCCTGGTACTCACATAGCCACAGCATCTTCACTGGTCGCTGCCCATTGCTGGACACAGACGTCCGTCAGCAGGTGAAGGAAGCACAGGTGTGCGGTCTCAAGCAGTTGAATACTTGGTGGCCACACAGAGTGAGGGGCCGCTGATGTGTGTGGCAACACAGAGGGATTGCAGAATCATCCTGCTGAGTCAGGGAGCCAGACAGAAAAGAGTGCGTGCTATCCGAATCCATTCATGAACATTTGAGGAAAGACAGCCAATTTACAGTGGCAGTAAGCGAATCAGGGTTGTCTGTATCTGGGGTGACGTGACTCACTAGAAGGGGTCAGGCCATGGGAATTTGGGATGATGGAAATGTTCTCTGTCGATTGTGGTACGGGTTACATGGATATATTCATTCATCAAAATTCATCAAACTGCGTGCTTAAGAAGAGTATATTTTATTGTATGTGAGCTGCATGTGGGTTAGGTTGATTAAACAAACAGCCAACCATGGGAAAGAGCATTCACAGTAGAAGATTATCATCCGTAATGTATATAAAAACATCTCTTTAAATCAAAAGCCTTTTATGTGTTTCACAGGTGAGTTCTGTCTTCCAAATGCATAAGAAATAGCCTGAATGACACTTCACAAATGGAGAGGTTCTAGGGTTGTGGAAGTCTGGAGAGACAGGCTTACCTTTGCTTCATGTTTGGGATTTTATGGTTCTTTTCATAAGACAGTGCTGTATATCCAGGCATTATGTTTCAAATTTAATTAAGGAAGATTTGCCAAAGTGAAGGGGCTGGGGAAGAAAGAAGCAGATTTGTAAGAAGCAGGGCCTCCTCGGGCACCTCCTTTCAGTGTTAGGAGACCTTGCAAGGCACAAGTGAAATTATTAAATAAAGTAAGTTCTTAGCTTGTAATTTATTCACTTGATGAGACTTAAAGGTTTTTTGTCTTTTTTCTCATAGATTTTCCAGAGTCAGAGAAATTGACTTTGTTCATTGCAAACATGTGGCATGATATATTTATTTCCCAATCGGTGATTAATAAGGCAATGCAGTTGGTTGCCAGGCAACGTGCTAAAGGAGAGGTTCGGAACTGTTTGAGAGCCTTTCTCAACTGGGAAAAGGTGAGGTTTGTTTTTATTGCTCAATTGTCAGACCTTACTTGCAGATCTCACATGAATGTTCTTACTCGGTTTTGTATTTAGTGTCCACTTAGTTCATAGGCATTTTAGAGACAGGACTCTTCCTGTTCGATCCTTTAAAATGCCATTTTAGCCTAAGCTTATGCATTTAGTTCGGAAAATACGCATGAGGCACTTTGGTAAGAATTGGAGATGGAGGTGTTGTGTTAATTTAACAGAAGTTTATTTTGTTCACTGGTCTACAGCTGATGACCGTGTAGAATATACATGTGTGTGCAGGGCTCACGGGAGCTACATGGCATTTGCTTCTATGGTGGGCACTTGGAGAGCTGAAAAATGGCATTGCAACTCCTTCCTGTTTTGACTTTTTTTAATCTAATATTGTGTATTTTTCTTTTTGGTTGATGGAATTTTTATTTAAGTATTTTGTTCCTGTGTGTTGTTCTCCTTTTTTTATTATTTTCTTTGGTAACTGGGTGCTAATATACCATCTAGATTGGTGTTCTTTTATGTCATAGTTGTTTATCTAGTGAGAATCTCTGGAGGTTGAATTGACAGTGCTAAACTCTAAGGAGATGTCGAATTCAGTGAGGGGTTGATTTCGGTTTGTTTTTTATTTGTTTATTTAGAGAGAGTGTGTGCACGTGTGTGCAGGAGGAGGAGCGGAGGGAGTTTTTTTTTTTTTGAGAGAGAAAGAGTGCAGAAGGGTTACAGGGGAGAGGGAGAGAGAGAATCCCAAGCAGACTCTGTGCTGAGCAGAGAGCCTGATGCAGGGCATGAGTCCACAACCTTGAGATCCTGACCTGAGCCTAAATCAAGAGTCCTGATGCCCAACTGACTGAACCATGCAGGTGCCCCGTCTTCTATTTTCTTATGAAAAGTAAAGGAAAGGGCTATTAGTAAACAAAAGTTAAGGAAATACTAAAAAGCAAGTCTGTAATCATCTTTTCAGCAACTCATCCACAAACCAGAGTGTAGTCCTGGGAGGGTCCATCGGATTCAGGTCAGCGGCTTAGTCAGAAGAGCCCTTCCACCTCCTGTCATTGACCTGCCTCAGTCACGCCCCCTCCCCCAATACCTGCAAGGCCCCTCCCCCCAGGGTCCTGCAGGGGGACTTGCATCTGCTTTGGTCTTCCTTCTTTGGCCTGGTCGGAATGAAACCACATATGGTAACTTGGTGATAAAAGACATTATAAAGAAAATAGAATTTTAATAAATGCGTTTGCTCTATATCATATCAAATAAAAATATAAAGTCAAAGGTATAAAAAAATGAGTAATACTTGGGGTAAAAATACCATTATAATATAAGACTTCCAAATTTTCTCTCACAGAATTCAGCAGATCAGATAGACAGAAATGAGTAGAAACAGTGGAATTCAGTAAAACAAAATGTAAACTTGAATGAAGAGTATTTCTTTGTATGCCTATGGCACATTTATAAAACCAGTCATGAATTTGGCCACATGAAAACTTTAATGCTTAAAAAGTAAAGATTCCATACTCAAGATTCTCTGGTAGTAGTTAAGTGAAATTCGCTCTAAGTAATTCAAAGATTCCATAAACACTACTTGAAAGTTGGCGTACATGGTCCTGGACAATCTGGGAATACATAGGAACTCAAAAGTAAAATAAATTTTTTAAAAGTCTTTGGAAAGGAAAACCCGTCATACCAAAGATCTCTAGTTTTTACAAAACTTATTAAGGTAGTTTAAATGTTTTCATTATTAGATAGTAAGGTGGCTGATTATCATCTTAGAAATTAAATATCTGAGAAGGAATCTAGGAAAAATGGAATAGAGTATAAAAGGTAGTAGTAATGAAGCAGAGAACAAAAGAACACAGAAGAAAAACACATTGCCTTTAAGAAATAGTAACAAAACAGATAGCTTCCAGGTCAGATTAATGAAAAAAGAGAAAATAGAAAATACTGAGGATTTCAAAAATGAGAAAGAAAACAGACTCCAGATGTAGGAGAAAGATTGAGAAGACCACCACCTGCAGCTCTGTAGTGACAGATTTGGAAGCCGAGGATGATTTCTTAGCAAAATAAAAATTATCACATTTGGTTTTAGAGGTAGAACACTTGATAAACCAGTTGTTTTCAGTTATCATAAAACAAGTGGAAACGTTGATGTAAAATTTACTGTATAAAAAGCATGTGTAGATTCCATCTGAATTTTGCCTAATCTTTTGAAGAACCAAATAATTCCAGCCTTTTGCAAGTATAAGATTGAAAGCATTCTGTTTATTTTTATTTTTTTAAAAGATTTTACTTATTTATTTGACAGAGACACACAGCGAGAGAGGGAACACAAGCGGGAGGAGTGGGAGAGGGAGAAGCAGGCTTCCCGCAGAGCAGGGAGCCCGATGCGGGGCTCGATCCCAGGACCCTGGGACCATGACCTGAGCCGAAGGCAGACGCTTAACAACTGAGCCACCCAGGCGCCCCTCTTCCTGTTTATTTTTTATTTGTTGAATTACATATTTTTTTTATGTAGACTCCACGCCCATTGTGGAGCCCATTGTGGAGCTCGAACTCATGACTCTGAGATCAAGACCTGAACTGAGATCAAGAGTCGGGCACTTAACCGACTGAGCCATCCAAGTGCACCTCTATTTAGTTTTTATTTTTGTTAACAAAACCCAATAAAAAAATAGCACAAGTAAGAAAAAATTATAAATCCACTGTAGGTATTTGTCCAAGAGAAGTTAAATTAATGTCCACACAAAGCTGTGTTACATGCATGTTCATAGCAGCATTATCATGGGTAGCCTAAGGCTACATAGCCCAGATGTCTGTCAGGAGGTGAGTGGATAAGCAGACCGGTCCATCATGTAAAAGGGTAACATTCACCGACGGGAAGGAGTGTTGAGACTACCGGTATGGGCATCATCAAACGTGCGATTGTGTGAAAGATGCCAGATAAGGAGTATGGTGTTGGCTGATTCGATTTTATGGATTTCTGTAAAAAGACTGGTATTTAGGGTCAGAAGAATGATAGAAATTAAAGAGCTTTTTCAGTGTCTAAAAAATATTATAACTTTCTCTGATTTGAGGTAATAAAAATTTGCATTTCTATCTGGATTGCAGCTAATCTCCTTTCTACCTGACTAGATTCTGCATCCTGCCTGGAGCTTTCTTTTTTTTTTTTAAAGATTTTATTTATTTATTTTAGAGAGCACACAAGTGTGTAAGCGTGTGCACCCTGGGGGAGGGGGCGGGGCAGGGCCAGAGGGAGAGTCTCAAGCGTGGAGCCCCCAGTCTCGACCTCAGGACCCTGAGATCATGACCAGAGCTGAAACCAAGAATTGGATGCTAAACCAACTGAGCCACCCGGGCGCCCCCTGCCTGGAGCTTTTTTATCTGACCTGCCAACCTCTATGCTTATAATCATCTTAGGACAAGTATTATGAGTAAGATAAACATAGTTCCTTATTCAAATACAACTTGCAAAAAGTGTCTTTTAAAATTAAATGATTATTCATTTGATGCTTGTTACACTCTATGAGATGACTAATGTAAGATGTGTTATATTTGAAACTCTAAATTTTATTTTATTTATTTTTTTCTTTTTTCATTTGCTTAGAATGCTCCTGTGGATGTGGGTTTCATGGTTTCTAAGCTGCTATTGACCATACAGTTGTGTCCAAAAACAGAATTTCAGTCCAGTGAAAAATTTGGTGAAGACTTAAGTGACAACACTTGGGAGTACATATTTGCCATTGATCTGCTCTGCTGCCATCAGAAATGGATTTGGACACATGATAACATCATAAGGTACAAGGCTGTTTGGCTAACTGGAAGTTGGGTTCTTGAATTGGAAGGTAGGCTGTCGAATGGTTGCTGAATCGTGGTTTGAATAGGTTTTGCTCTTGAAGGTCGCTGAAACATTTACAAGTGACGTTCTGATTTGGTAAGAGTTGGTAAAACTCCCATTAAAAGACTTGTATTATTGTCACATCCCCTCGCTTTATGTTTTTGTGGTGGCTGTGACTTCATTATATTCTGTTAACTAGTGTCTCTCTCCCAAGGAGCAGTGACCCTCATGAAGGAGGGGTTTGGGTTCACTGGCATGTCCCCAGCTCATACAGCAGTGCCCACAAAGGGAGCCGTCCACGGCTAGTGTAGGAGGAAGTGTCATGATTGGATCTTAACGTTCAGATGCTCTGGAAGACCCATGTGAACAGACACAGCAAGAACTCCACGTTAGCAGCTCTTCTCACGTGGGTTTCAGGAGGGAACTCTGTCTCGGGCATCTGTTTTATGTAATGAATCCACTTTCCTCTGCGTGGAGAATTCTGGCACTAGCTGTGTACCACCTCTGGGAGAATGGGAGGTGGGAGAACGGAGGAAATTGTCATTCAGATGATTGTTCTGTAGATCTTAATTTTCTTGGAAGCCTGATTGAGAAAGGCTGATTTAAAGGAGTTTATGACATTAAAAATTAGGATTCACAAAGGACTGATAGTCCGTACCCTGGAGATACTTGAATGTGTTCTGTGGAAAACTGTGGTCTCTTCTTTTCCTCCTTAACATTAGGAACAGATTTAAATGTCAAACGATAGGGAATCGAATTATGGTACTTCTGTATAATGAGATACTGCCACAGTAAAATAATCGCTGTAAGTGGATGTTTAGGTAGTGACAGGGGAGTAGCTCACGTGCTTTGCTGACTAAGGGAGCGGCGGTGCGGTCGTCCAGTGCCGTCAGTGTAAATTCGTGAGTGCCTCCTGTGGGCCTTGTCTTCTGGCTCCTCGGGGGAGCCCAGCAGGCAGGGTGACAGGTAAGCCCCCCAGGAGTGGTCTGGGCACCCCCGCTGAGGGAGAGGACAGAGTGCTGAGCGGGATCTCTGCCTGAGCAGCGCCACACCCGGAGCCTGGAGCGCTGTGGTCCCCTCCACCGGGCTTATACGTACGTGCGCCTAGAGAAGCACAGGGAGAGAAAAGTCCCGAATTAGTTGAGTAATGTTATCTGAAAAGGTATTATTTGGGGTGCTTTTAATTTACCTTTTTCTTCTGTGTGTTGGCGTTTAACTTTTCTGATGCTGTAAATACCGTGTAAGAAGTGATTACACTTCGGAAGGAAGAGAAGGCAAAGAGGAGCTGACACTGTTTCCAGGCAGTCGAGAGTTTCTAACATGTGGTTTGATTGTTGCCTCTGAGCTCCGTGCTCCTCTCGGAACATGGTAGAGGCTTCTAGAACACAGGTGCCACATGTACGTCTGGGAGGTCCCAAGTGAAAATCCAGACTCCCACCTCCTCCAGTTCTGTGACTTGGGGACATTGTCCAGAGTCCCACTTAAAGCCTTGTAAAAAGGGTAAAAACAGAATAAAGATGCAAGCATAGGTAGTTGTAGCCTTTTTTAAGCCAGTGTGGGCCCAAATATCGAAATAGTTGGAGGGTGTATGAGCTTCCAGTGTCTGATCTTATTTTAACCTAGAAGGTTACATCTTCAGAAGACCTTCTTCTGGGGTGCCTGGCTGGCTTAGTCAGTAGAGCGTGTGACTCTTGATCTCAGGGTTGTGAGTTCGAGCCCCACACTGGGCATTTAAAAATAAGAAAAGTCCCTCTTCTTTATCAGTTGTCTATTTCTTATGGACCATTTTAAGTTAATATTTGAGTGATGGTGAGCATGCATGCTTTTCACGTCCGTGTACCTAAGTATACATATATATATGTATATATATATGCTGTTGTTGTTTTCTAGTAAAGAGCTGTGGCCTGTAATGGATAAGTGGATAAAATACAGAAAAGGACACGCGAACATTGCATATACTCCTGATATTATTATAGCATCGATACTGAGGCTGATTGGTGAGTTGTCTGTTTTATGAAATGTTTTCTTGTTATTGATCACGTCTTGGTGGGAGAACAAAAGTATAATAATAGATGCCGACCAAAACCTCACCGTAATGACGGATTTTTACCACCACATATTAGATGCATTCTCCTCAGTCACATTCTTTCTTTATAAATTAATGTTTTCTCTGACTTTGTCAGAGATGAGGTCTTCGTGCAGTCCATTGTACGTGTGATCGAACGTGTGCTGCTCACTTCTTACTGTTTACATGCACACGTGCACACCGGCACACGGGATTGCGGTCAGTGATGCTCAGGTCTCGTTCGGTGTCTGTAACCCGCTCTCTCTCCCTCATGCACCACGTTCTTCTCTGCTGGCCCAGGCAGGGTCGAGTCATGCAGCTCCGTAACTGGGGACTAGCTTTGTTTTCCTCCAAGCCCATATACAGAAATTAAAATCCTTGTTTAAACAGATTTTAAATGAGGCATAGATTCTCTTCCATCTTGGGTGCGCAGGACCTCAGTGGGTTTTTGGTTCTGCTCCCTGTCACCCATACTTTTTTTTTTTTTAAAGATTTTATTTATTTATTTGATAGAGAGAGACACAGCGAGAGAGGAACACAAACGGGGAGTGGGAGAGGGAGAAGCAGGCTTCCCGCTGAGCAGGGAGCCCAATGCGGGGCTCGATCCCAGGACCCTGGGATCATGACCTGAGCCGAAGGCAGACGCTTAACCAACTGAGCCACCCAGGCGCCCTACTTTTTTATTTTTTATTTTTACTTATTTTTTCCTCCTTGCCTCATCTCTGACCAGTCGCTCTCCAGGCCCTGCAGCATTACCAGTGATGAGATCTATTGATTTTTGGCAGGCTCTCCTGACTTATCGAGTGGACTTCTCCATATGTAGTATGTGGCCCGTGCCCCTGGGGCACGCCATCGAGGCTCGTCTGACACCTGTGTTGTAGCCCCTCAGATCCTAGAACATATTCACCCTGACTTTTAAGTATCTTTGGCATTTAATTGATTAGAACTTCGAGATAGTACCACTTGAAATAAGGTTTGCGAATATTTAAGTTATCTAAGTAAGTCCCATAAATAGGTCTGTCTGTGACATGTACGTCATGGCTAGTTGTGTTACCATCTCAGTAAATAGATATTGCTGCCCTGTGCATACTTTACATGCAAACTGAAGAACATGGTGCTAAGTAAGTGTGTAAAATGGTCCAGGCTGCTCTCAAGGAAGACACCTAATTACGCTGGATAGAACCAGAAATACACGTGGAGTGAAGTTACCAAAAAGAGAGCATGTGGGCCAGGTGATTGCTGGAGAGGTTGGGGGAATCAGAAGAGATGCCTGCAAAGATAGCTCAGGGTGTGGAAGTGAATGAACTGCTCCCTGGGGGACTGTCTCAAAACACAGTCTGTGGCATCCCTTATTTCAGGGTGCCCTGACCCGGAAGCAGTAAGGCCAGAGCAGGGCCAGGGGCAGCCTTCTCAGCGGTCCGCTGGCATCTGCATGTCTGCTCGCTCTGCTTTCAGTCGCATCTTCTCAGGGATTCAAGAAAAATGTTCATACCTGGAACTGACATTTTAAATTACAAAACTTACTTGAAAATTAAAAAATTGGGAGATGGTGTAAAATCCATAAATAGATATATCGACCTAGATAAAGTATCTTCAGAATTTTGAAAAGAACATGATAAACTTTTTGAAGTCACACTTACAAAATATGGTGTGATTTTTGCTGCTGTTGTTTGCAGAGGCGTTTGTTTACATATGTGTTGGTCGTAGCAGGAGAGGAGCCGGTGTGGGAGGGTGGAAGGCTGCACTTCTGGTGCCGTGCGCACAGTCCTGTGCGTCTGGCAGAGGGTCAGCCTCATGGATGGATCTCCCCTACAGTTGGCTTTCAGGAGTCTTCCGCATTTGGCAGGCCGTCCAAATTGCCTGAGAAGCTTTGTAGAAAATGTATATGGATACTCACATAATTAAAGTCATATGTAGTAAGTTATATATTATGGGAATGATTGACAATACATAGTTCACAGTATTGTTGGGTAGAATGCTAATACATATATTGAATGTGATCCAAAGGGTGGATGAGTAGGAGGTGGTGATGTTCAGAGCAGCAGAGCCAGGCCTGGAAAGCCGTCCTCAGGTCTGCAGACAGGAGAGGGCCGCTGGGACGGCCAGGCTGGCCACGGTGCCGTGGGCCGGTGCCGGCCCTTGGTGGCGCAGCTTTGCCTGCTCTGGCTGTCTGGCCACCGAAGCGATATTGCTGGTTGGTGGGGCAGGGTGTGGGTGGGCGGCCGAGGGTGGGGAGCAGAGACAGGTGAGACCTGCTGGCAGAGTGCTGAGGAGTCCTGTCAGGGTTGGGTGTGCATGGACCCTTCTGCACACCTGTCAGACTTGGAGTTCGAACTGTTTCTAAGAAGAAACTCCATTAGAGAACCTTCTTGCAGTTTTCGAAGCTGACACTCAACTGAAGAATTTAGCAAGTAATTAAATTGCTAGGCCGTGATTTAATAATAATGACCGAAATCACTAATCATTCATAAAATAAAGGAGTTGTGTTTATTCTTATTTCCAGATTTGCTAAACCCTAACTGGATTTTCACTTCATGGGAAATAAAATACGCTTTCTGTCAGAGCAGTTCGGTGTTGTCTGATGTTGGATATCGCTGTTAGCAGATGTGGGATTATTAGATGAGGGTCTAACATCTTCAACAATGATGTGTTAGAGCATTCTGTAGAGTGTTTGCATTGCTCTAGATTCAGGGGCCCATGGAGAAGTGGTAGAACCCGCTTCAGTCTGCTCGTCTCAGGGCAGACGTGAGGCTTGGAAGGGAGACCGAAGTGTGCATGCTGCTGGATTGAGTTGAGTGCAGAGCTATGTGGTACCTTTTTTGCCCCCAAAGAGCTTATTAACCCCCCGTGGCCCATCTGGTATTGACTGGAGCCTAGAAGCTAGGAGAACACTGTTTCCTACAGCAGGTTTTTGTGGGGCCGGCTGAAGTAACCATTGTCGATTTGTACCCAGTCTCTTGCCAGGCCTGTGCCCTTTTCTTTGAAATTATCTCGACTCGCTTTTCACACGGCACGTCTGCACCTGCAATCTCGAATGAAAACCGTGGGTGGCTACCCAGGTACCTTCCCGGCAGGCCCCCAGCTGCCCTCCGCACGCTTCCCTGAGTGCTGGGCACTGCTGTTTTTGACATGGAGGATAAGTCCACGTTTCTTACTTGTTGTATTTTAATGTGGCTGAGCCACCCTGGACTCACATTCCTTCTACATGTAGGAGGACTTTTCTTCCCATGTATTCAGCAAGTTTGTCCATCATCTTTGTCATCATATATGTAAGTTTTTCCTCTAAGCCACCTACCTCTGAGTCATGATTTCCTCTTATTGTACCCCGATAGCTCCATTAATTTAGATCACTTATAAAATCCAACAATTCATTAAGCATTTTTAATTGAAAGAACAGAAGCCATTTTAATAGGGTTCTGTATTATCTGAGCATGCACTCATATCCCAGGGCTGGATGAGCCCACGTCTGTGTTTGGCACACGTCCCTTCCCCGTCTCTACTGTCAGTTATGTTCTGAACACCCCTGGTAGATTGTCTTGGAGGACAGATCTGGGCTCATACAGTTACCAGTTTGATCTAATTGGAAGCAGATAATTGAGTGATCAGTAAGTGAAATTCCTGATTCCTGAAGTATAATGCTTTTCAACCTCACTGAAAGATTTCCCTGAAATTATCCAGATGTTTATAGTTTCGTCCTGGGTTTGAAATTTTCCAGGCATGCATCCATCAGCAGGAATTTACTGAGTGTCTGCTCTCTATCACGGCATTCAGGGTGCATGTAACCTGCACTAAGTTGTTTTCTCTCAGGGATGCTAAGTAATAAAGGTCTCTGTAGTGTCCTGGGCTTCAGTTTCTCCATATTCAAGATGGAGATGAAGCTGAGGTGAGGGCCTGGGTTCACATACAAACCTGAGAATGTGTGTAGTGGGCCCAGAACAGTGAGATTGCAGGGTCCTGTCGTTAGAACCCAGGAGAAGGACATGGATAAGAGCGCATCCAGTTGTGTCCCAGAGTTCTCTCTCCATGAGAGAGGAGGGGCAAAGAGCATGCGGCCTCGTCCTGAGGGAGGGAGTGGGGCCTCTGCTTCAAAGCAAGCTCGAGTCCCCGGACCCTTGGAATAAAGGAAGGACCAGGTGAGTAGGGGCTAGCTGTGTGGCCTCATCTTGCTTGCTTTAGCCACCCCCCCCAGCCCAGTGAGAACCCCCAGAGCTTCTGTCACTTCAGGTCCTTTCTACCAGGTGTTAAAATGTTCAAAATTGAAAATAACATTTAGCTATTCGTTTAATGTTGATAATAAACCAGTGTTAACATAAAGGACGTCCTCCATGAACAATATTTCCCCAACAACAACAGTGAGGAGAACGGCCCATTATCTTGTCGCAGACCTCTTTACTGTCTGGATTCATGGACCTTCTGCTCTGCACTCAGGCTCTTGCAGTACGTTGTTTTGGTTGAAGTGTATGAAGAAAATCCAGTTTTGTATGGAGCTGATAAAAGGAGAGGAGTATTTTAATAGCTTTTTCAGATCATTGTGGATATTCTTCTTTGACACTGCATTGACCTTCCACGAGGGGTAACTCCCTGCAGGCTGGATGCAGTGTGAAGTCTGAACCCTTCCCGGGGAGCCTTCCTGCCGTGCTGCCCGGGGCTCTCGCACCTGCATGGAGAAGGCCTTTTGCCCAGTCACGATTCTGTGACCTGCTCTGCTCACTTGGAAAATATTGATTTGCATAGATCTTCCAAATGTCAACAATATCGAGAAAACAAGCATTAATATCATCGCTGATCTCATCAGAGAGGTCTTCAGTTTTTGAAGCTGTCAAGCTCTGGATGGCTGTTGGAAGTTTTTCCAAAATTTTAGTTTTGCTTAAGAGCTCACATTTTATCTTTGACAACAGTGATAAATTTCCTTGCAGTGACAGATTCACTTTATTCAGTTTTGGGAAATTGTCTGTCTCGGTCTGAATAGCTTGAGTTAGTCATTCTTTCAGGGGAACGTGGGGGTTGAATGGAGAGGTGCCCAGTTCCCCTCCCAGGTCGAGCAGCTCCACCATGTGCATGTCCGCTTTTTGCGCCGGGAGCACCTGGTGCTCAGGAGTGACCACCTGCCGCAGCCGCCCTGGTTGGTGCCAAGGTCACGGTCGTCCCAGGCCCTGGCTTTGCTGCCGTCCGTCTGGTCTCAGCCCTGGGAAGAAGGCAGGTCACTCCTGAGTGACAGCTGTGTTGTCGTGAAGATCATTTTGACCCTGAGGACTCGGGGGGTCTGCGGACCACACTTGAGAGCCGCTGTGCTGCGCAGCTGGGTCAGCACGGTCAAGTGTCGGACCGCAGCCGGGCCTGCTGGGCAGCGCGGGGGGCGTCCTGGAACCTCGCGGAAGTCCGCCGTCCACAGCGAGCCTGCTGCAGCCGGGCTTTCGCCTGAATTCCGCTCCTTGTGATGCCTTCACCAAGGAAGCTGTGTGCTGTGTCCTGAGTGTGAGAGCGGGGGTGATTGGTGGTCTCGGTCCCCACCACCCCCACCCCCAGTAAGACACACGGTGCTCTGTGGCTCCCGGCTCCTCACCCTTTATCTGCTTTCATGTAGGAAACACGTACCTGTTTGAACTTAACGTAAATAGTGATGCAGGAAAGAGAACAGAAATGTTAAAGTCTCAGGAAAAGTGAACATTTCACTGAAGGCTGTTGGCACTTTGGTTTACTGTGTCCTCCAGGTCGTTTAGGCCAGCTGGGCTTGAAGGAAGGCTTCCCGTCCGCCGTGAAGAATATTAGCTCCGTCATTGGTATGTTCATCCAGCACGCGCAGGACGAAGGTAAGACCTCTGTTTACAGAAAGGAGTTTTGGGTCCCTCGCGTTCCTCCCCTTAAGCCCTCTGAGAGGTTGCTGCGCGGTGCCCTGTGCCCCCTGCCCGCCGCGCCGTCGGGTCGGGGGAGGGACTGGCAAAGCGGCGCGCCTGCGTTCTCAGCACGGACATTGAGCGCCTGTGGGGTTTCTGGTGTGTGGTTTGAATTACAATTTAGCCAGAATTCGGCCGAACTAAATGTTACTTGAATACCTTATAAATAACCTTCTGCTAAGTGAGAGGGCTCCCCTAGCAGAGTCTCAGGCTGGCCGTGACCCGCCTGCTCGAGCACGGCGGTGTGCTGCGGCGGTGGGTGTGAGGTTGGGCTCCAGCTCGCCCCAGGTCTGCGTGCTTCCTGTTCGGGGCCCACGTATACGCACCTCCAGTGGGTGGCCAGTGCAGTCACTTCCTTGTCCAATGCTCTGGGATCCACATTTTATTGAAACTTACATTATGGAGCGTGATGCTTCCAGAGCTGCTTTGGGAAGCTTGGCGTCGGGCAAGCGAGGCCCGGAGCCCCGCAGCCGCGTGTTCTGGGCTGACTGCCGGTGCTCGGGGGCCTGGCCGGCTCCGGGGCTTGCACACAGCTCCTCTGCGCTTCTGTTTCTTCCCAGCTGCAGATGCGTGCTTAGTTCATGTTTTCATTACGGGGTTTTCCTGTTTTTCATTGCCGGCAGAGAGGGTGTCCTGTATGTGAGTAGTAATTCAGTGGAGGACAACATGAGCGTTTTGAATAACAAGCCTTTTCTTGTGTAATGCCTGATACGAAATTCCCTTGCAGATATCCCGTGGGGCATCCAGCTGGCCGCCGTGTACGCGCTCTGTGATTTGAGTCCCAGCAATCCAGCGGAAATATCCAAGATCCTGGAGGCCTGGCGCCAAGAAACCGCGCACAGCGTGCCTTCCGCGGTGCTCAGCTGCCTGGAGGAGGTCAGCTCGCTGTGCGCGGAGGAGGTCGGCTAAGCTGCACTGCGCCACTGCGTCTAGAGAAGTGCCTTTACATATCTCAAGTATGAATAGATGAGTCAGCTTGGCGGAGCACAAACTGAGGTTTCAAAAGGAAAGCCGGAGAAGAGAGAGAATGCCCAGAGGCTCTGGTCACCGTGGCGAGGAGACAGAAGCCAGCCATGGCAGGGCTGCCTTTCCCCAAACCGCATACATTTCACTTAAGGCTGTTGTGATTCCATGACATGTGGGTTGTATTATTGTGTCTTGGTCAAACAACAAAAACTTGAACTTAGCCCTTTTTTGCTGCAGAAAGTGTCCTTTTAGTCGCTTTTTAAAATTGAGTGGCATTTTATAATGAATTTAATATAAAAGCATTGATTTGGTTCCTGAGCTAATTTTGGACTTTGCGCTGAAATGATTGACTAGGGAAAAATAAATCGGCTAAGAAAGAGCTAGAAGACTCTTCCACTGTCTTAGCTGGAAATGGGCTACAAAATTGTTTCTCAAGGTAGAGTGCGCAACTGGTCAGAGGAGAACCTGGGAGAGCCTTAGAGACCCGCTCTAGTGCATCTTCTTCTATCTCTGCAGGTCCTTAAAACCGTCACTGTATCAGGACAAGGAGGGCTGAAGAGTAGAAGTTCCCGTGCAGGGTTTCTGTCAGCGACGTGTGTATAGACGATTCAGAGACGCGCGCAGGCAGGTCTCTGTGTGTGCTGTGTATATATGGACCGTGCTATAATGTGTTTCACATTTGATGATATTCCACTTTCGGAATTTTAGTATTTGTACATAGAAGATGGGTTTAATAACTCACCGTGGTTCTGATTTGTCATATATTCATCATTTCTTAAAACTCTTGTATGTGTTTTTTATAATAAAAAATAAAAGTAAGCCATGCACACGATTGTTCTGATCAGTGAAGATTGACACTGGGCATTACATCTACTCTTACCAAAGATGGAAAATTCTCCACTCTAACCAAAGATTAAACGGCCATCCCAAATGATAGAAATATGCTACATTGCCATTGTCCAGCAGGTTTCTCCAAGATGCTCTTAGCGACATTGGACACCATATAATTACGTACTGGTTGGCCCTCATGATTGGATTTGTTTACTTACAAATATTGCTGCCCTTTAAAAAATTATATTGGATGACTATTTTGTTACTCCTGCCTCGTATTTTTAAAGTAATTATAACAGACATAATTGAGATTTATAAATAACTCTGCATTGCCCTTTGGAAGCTTTTTGTTGGCGTGTTGTTCTTTCTACCAGTGTTTGCTGAGCATGTGCTCGTGCTAGGCGCCTCAACGGGAGGAGCTAGAGAGCAGACAGCAAGGGCCCAGTTGGCAAAGACCTGTGCCCTGCTGGGAGAGAAAACCCTTCACCCCCCAGTGAAGGAGCAGTCAGAAATTGTAGTAAGTGCAGTGAGGTAAGCGTGGAGGCCCGCACTGGAGTAGCAGGGGCGACTCCTGTCTTTCTGTGTATTGGTCAAGGAGGGTCCCTCTGAGGAGGTCGCAGGTGAGCTAGGGTCTAGGAGGAGGGAGCCAGCCCTGAGAGGAGACGGGTGACTGGCTCTGGGAGGGAAGAGCCCACTGTGTGCAGGAAGGAGGCTGGTGCAGCCTGGACAAGCTGTTTAAGGGGGCTAGTGTTGTTTGTTCAGTCACACAGGTAACTGCCGTCACTGGGACCTGGGCAGCCCCAGGTCGTCCGTGCTTGGACGGAGGTTTGAGCAGAGGCGTCCTATGTGATCACATTGCACTGGCGCTGTTCTGGGGCCAGAGGATGGGAGGAGGGCAAGAGTGGAAGCCGAGACCACTCAGGAAGTCTGGGGAGAGCACAGAGTGGTGGCGGCACAGAAGAGCGAGGGTACATGGGGTTCAGATGTATCTTGAAGGTAGGATCACTCCTAAATTCATGCAGTGGAGGAGAGGGACCGGTAGGAATCGAGGTTCCCAGGTTACTGAGTTGGGCACCTGGGATTGGGGACAGGTGCACAGGTTTGGTGGTTGGCATCACAAATCTTAAGTGTGTGTTTGGGATGTGGGAACCGAGAGACATGCAAATGGAGGTGGCAGCCTTTACAGGCAAGAGTGTGGAGGTAGACTAGATCGGGCAGAAGTTGGGGAGTTGACATTGTGGGGAGGCTGTTTAGAGCGGGGGGGGTGTGTGTGCACATGCTCAGGCGGTCACGAGGGAGACGACCTTGCCAACTTGAAGTTGCTTGGCTGGTGGCGGTGGTGTGGCCCCCCCAGCGGCTGTCTCCTGGCCATGGCTAAGAAGGCGGGGGGGCAGACAGGTGGCTCTCTGTGCTGGAGCCGCAAGGTCAGACAAGGTGATGGTTGCATTTTACCTCTGGTGGGTGGTGGTGACCTTGGGGAGCATTTCCCAAAGGTAAGGGCATTAAGGCAAAAATTAGGTTTGCAGTTGGGCTTGTGGGGGAATTTGCCTGGTAAATGGGTTGGTCATATGCTTCCAAACCGTTTTTTAACCTCGGTAGGTTTATGTGTTTTTAATAGGCAGAGGATAGGTAGCACCGGGGCTTTTCTGCTGGTTGCTGTACTCTGGCCACCAGGTGCGTGGAGTTCACCTGTCGGCATCCCTCTGGTGCTGTGGCTTGTTGAGGAACACACCTGGCCTCCCCTGGACTGCTCTGGCACCCTTGGGGGGTGAAGCAGTTTTAAGCTGTTGTTAGATTGAATTTCTGGTACCCAAGCAGAACACGGCTGTGGGTTGTATCTTTTAAAACAAATGAGTAAACAGCCAAGTGAATGAACATTTGACCCTGGAGTTGAGTGGGGTACCTTAGACTAGCGCTGGGCCCTGTGCACCCAGGAGCACACAGGTTCTGGGTGGCCCGAGCTGGGTCCCGCACAGCTCTCTAAGCAGCCCGTGCAGGCCTGGCGCACTGCTCTGGTGAGCTCGTGGGAGGCCAGGTGCTCCGGGCTGGGCCGCTGGGTGCTAAGGGTGCAGGAGCCCGAGGAGCTGTCCCTGGGACAGTGGCGTGAGCAGGGGCAGCGAGCAGTGTGGCCCGTGATCTCGGCTCACGTCTGAGCCCTGTCCCCATGGACTCTCCTGTGGAGGTCCCAGCCTTTCATCCCAAGCACAAAATCCACCGGCCTGTGAGATACTTCAGGCTGTCATTTTCCACCTGAGAGCACTGGGTCACTGCTCACTTTGTTTCTTAAGACAGGATGTGACAGTGTAACTCACAATTTGAATTTTTAGGAGCCTGGATTTTGAACTTGGGAATGGAAAGAGTTGCACCGTGGCCATTAGGGGGCGCTGCAGCCTCACCGATGGACGGCAGGGCCTGGGCCACGGAGGACTCCTCAGCGGGGCTGTGGCAGAAGGCATGGCCACGCTGTCTGCGCCGGCCACCCAGCGAGACCTACTTCTGTTCACATGTTGGGCCTGAGTGCAGTGCGTTTCCGGGCCTGGGCCCGTTCTCCCCGGCAGCGGGCGGGAAGGATGCGTGGAAGGGGTACCATGTAAGATCCGTGGAATTGGAGGGCTCCCCCCCCAACTACAAATGCACAGGTTTTGCCTGTTGTTGGGTTCTTTCCTGGATATTTTTTAGTGATCCTAGAGCGGAATGCTTTGACAGAAATGAACAAATGAGGCGGCCAGGTGGGTCGGTGGTGGCGCTGCTGGGCGGGAAGGCTCTGAGCGCTCGTCTGGTCAGCCAGGCGCGTGGACAGCAGGGACGTCCGCCCGCGCTCGGAGCGTGCCCGGTTACCCCAGAGAACATTCCTGGTGTGTCCGCTCACGTAGAACCATCTTGTCAGCAGCCTGTGCTGTGCAGAGAGCCCAGAAGCGTGCGTCTCACCAGCCTGCCTCATGAAGACCGGAGATGCCACCAAGGGTTCAGTGTGGAATGTTCTGGATGCCTCGGGGAAGGGCTTCAAAAGGAAGACAGCCACTGCCTTAAAGGCCTTCCTCCTCTGTGTCCTGCCATCTGCCTGCTACTTTCTCAGAGAAATTCAGTGCATGGTTGTGGAACACGACCCGTTCCTGCCTCCAGAATAACAAGGACCTACTTGCATGGCGCGGCATTCCCGTCTTCGTGTGCCGGGGTCATTTTTGTGAATTTCAGAGCGGTCCCTGTGCGGAGCCAGCGTGTTTAGGGCGGTCAAGTAGCGCAGTACGGGCAGCGAGGATCTGTGAGTGATACGCCGGCAGGAGGTGGTGCACTCCCGTTGTGGGAGAGCGACGGTGTCTGCGTCCTGTGGAGGACTTCGGGGTTTCGGAACAATGCTGGGACCAGGGCTCCCTGGCACACACACCCCAGCGTGCCCAGCGTCCACGCTCGGAGCCTGGCCTCCCCCGGGTGGGCCTCTGACTCTGCTGCTGGGGAAGCTGGTGCTGCCCAGCCCGGCCAGGGGCTCTGTGCCCAGGGAGGGGCGGGGGGTGCCTGGCGGGCTGATCCCGGGCCCCTGGTTCTCGGAGGACAGGGCCTCACCCCACACCCACTGAGTGCCGAAGCGGGGCTGTCCGCGGGCGTGTGGAAGGATCCTCCGGGCCAGGGGCACACCCCCAGCAGTGGGGGAGCCCCTGAGAGCTGCCTCTGCCCTCCCAGCCGCTCTCGGCTGAGCCCTCCTTGTCCCCTCCTCATTCATTTTGGGGAAAACGGGAGAGGAAGAGGAGGGGAGCCTATTACCCTCCTCCCGCTGTCTAGAACTGTCGTTCTTTGTTTTAAATTGTTCGCGTAGTCTTTCAGGGTGTTAATTTTTTTCTTAACAAATAGTCATTAATTGCTGCTCCAGGATAATCTCACCCTGAATCACGAGTGTACAACTGACGAAAGAGGAGGAAAGCGAGGGGTCGAATGTGTAAACCCTGAGCCCAGTGCGCCTTTCGCATTCATGGAAGCTGCCCCACTCGATTGTCATGTTTCTATATGTAAATATGTATTATTATATACCCACTTTTAATAGTTTACATTGTGATCCAGTGTACTTTTTTATTTAATTTTCCATGTTGATTTTGTACTGTATGCATGTCATAAATTAAAAGTGAAAGCAGGTCACACACTGGCCTGTCAGTCTCCCTCTGGCCCCGTTCCTCCTGCCCTGCTTTTTGGGCCGACAGCTCCATGACCGGGCTCCTGGGCTTCCTGCCACATCCACAGGCGGGTGTCCTGAGGCCAACATCAGGGGCCACATACCCTTCTCACCGCTGTCTGCCACGGACCCCAGAGGTCACCGACAGCTGAGCTGCAGACTCTCCTGCCCGTGGGGAGCTGGGTCCTCTGGGGTCGCTGTCCCTTTGGTGGAGGGCATGGGGACGGGAAGGCCTGGGGTGACCAAAAGAGCTGAATCATATTGAGCCGTTCGAAGTGTGCACCCTCCGAAGCTGAAAGTGCCGGGGAGTCAGGTCTGGAGGGCTGTTCCTTTGCTCCAGCCTCGGGATTCTGGGTGCAGGGGCTCCCACTGGGGCTTTTGCTCCCCCTGAAGAGCAGGGAGCGCTGCGGAGCCCACTAGCCAGAGGGGAGGGCAGGTGGGCAGGGGCGTGTGGGGGCTCTGAACCCAGCTTTCACCCAGACGCTCGTATACCTGAACCCCTAACTCAGGTGGATGACTGTTCTATGATTCCCTGATGTCCAAGCCAACACCAGTCAGATTCTTACAAACGACCTTAATAAATAGTTAGCAAACCCCCAAATGAAGGAACCATTCTGACTTCTGAGGAATCCTATTTACGGTGTTGTGACAATCCTCTAAAAATAAACACCTAGTGATGTTTTGGGGGTTGGAGTGTAGAGGCAATAAATGTGTTGCATAATGAGTTAGCCAGGTCAGCGTCTGTTTACACCTGCTTTGTTCCAGGCCACCTCGATCGTGTGAACTGATGGAAGGGGACAAGAGGTTAGCGAACCATTGACAGTGTGGCCCAAACCGCACATGCCAGGCACTCTGCCCTGTCAGCGCACCTCTCCCACCTGTCCCCCGGGGGCCGGGAACATCCTCCCGCACGCAGTCGGGAAAGCCCGCCTCGACATGCCCATCAGTCACTAGCAGATATAATCCGGGACTCGTTTTCTTTTAATCAAAAACAGTCCTGTTTGCAAATGTTTGGACAACCCAAATCTGACCTGCAGAAACTTCCTTCATGGGAAGACTTGGTTAAGTGCTGAATGCGCTAATGAGGCAGAAAGGTCTCCGGACCTGTATCTCTCTAGTTTTTCAACAGTGCTTCTCCTTTGTGGAAAAAAATAAGTTTGTGCAGAAACACTGTGGAGTGTTAAAAAAAAAAAAAAAAAAAGGCATTTAGCATTTAACATAAGAAAGGGTTTCTTCTGTTCCTGGAGCCCCTGCCAGCCCCGTACCTGCCCTGGGCAGAGGAAGCTCTGTGCTGCAGAGCAGGGGCGCCCCTATCAGTAATTCAGAGGTTCTCATGATTTCGTCTGGAGCATTTGCTTTTACATCACCCCAGGGATATGGGGGAGAAGAGGAAAGAGACACCCCCCCAGGGGAAGGACCTGCCTATTGTAAGGTGTTTACTGATTCCGGAGCCTCGTGAGTGTGGAAACATCTAGAAAAGCAGAGTTGGGGTCCCTTGTGGTGGCGGCAAGTGCTCAAGAGTCCTGTCTCTTCTGGAGAAATCCAGGGAGAGACCAACTGAGAAAACCAAACAGGACTCTGGCCCCCACCTTCAAATGCAAAAGAAGTGCTTGATAAAATGGGAGGAGTCCCTTTGCAGGGCAGTCTCCAACCTGAGACCCCGGGGATAGTCCCTGGGGAGCCCCCTTGCGGTGGAAGGAGGGGTGTGACTCAGTCCCAGCGGCTGTGCGGACAGCCTCCCCTCCTCCTCTACACCGGAGGGCCAGCCTTTGCAGATTGGAAATCTGTTTGTTACCTTGGCTCTGGAGCGGAAAATAGTTTTAAAAGCGCTCACTCCTGACCTTTCCGAATTTGTATTTTTAAGGAGACTGAAACCCGGCTCTTAACATGGTGGCGATCCTCCGGAATAACCTTTTCATGTGTCTTTCCGTTCATAAAGCCTATTTCTTTAGTGATGAGGAAATTAGTGTCCTGGATTCTGATGCGATTTTGAAATCTATAACTTTAATTTCTAAATAGAAACACTGACATTGGAAAAAGCAAAGTAAGATAAATAGACCTCAAGGAAATGTCAGTTCATATGGCTTTATTCCTGGCTTTCTTCAGCTGCCCACCCCCGTTTTCTCAGTGCACTTAAGCAAAGGGAGAGGTTATGGAGCACGGTTTGTTTTTACACCTGGCCCTTTACCTGGCAATTCCTTTCCTCTCAAACTCCACAATGTGGCCAGGTGGGGAGAAAGGAGAGGGAGAAGAAAAGTCTAAGAGTAGGAAGACCCCTGTGCCCAGGATTTAGAAACAATGTGGTGCAGGCAGCTTCTGTGGGAGGCGCCGTGCCCGGCCTGCCCGGGAGGGGGCGCGCTGCACCTGGCCAGCAGCCGCAGGGCCCCTCACGCCGGCCCAGCCGCGGGGTCCCGGGTCCCGAAGAGCGTAGACACAAAAGGACCTCACGCACATTGCAGGTGAACCCAGACGTGCCCTGGGGTGGGTTCCGGGGACGACCTACCGCGGAAGCACAGACTGCAGGGGCTGGGGGTGGGGGAGCTCCGGAGGGCCCGGGAAGGGGCTTCAAGCAAGGGGCTTTGCCCTCCGCCCTCCCCTGTTAACCCAATCCCAAGGCGGCTTCCCTGGAGCCCCTGGGCTGGAAGCAGGGCCAGGCGTGTGTTGTCGCTAAGGGGGGGTGGGGGGGTGGAGGGGGCAGTGTCTATGTTCTTTGGTGACTTCCTGAGGCTCCTGGCGTCCCTGGGACTGGTCTTCTGTCTTGGTGCAGCCCTGACTGATGTACACCGTAAATCACATCTTTCTAAGAGGCACCCAAGAAATTTTGGTGGGGCTTAAAACTTTGTTCTATAGAAAACACAGTGTCCCTGAAAAATACCCATTCAGATCCTGAGAATTTGAGCTCAGGAGACACTGCTTTTCATTAGCACAGCCCACTAATACTCTAATAGCATTCTGCCGGGATCCTGGTGGCTTGGTCCTGGGCAGCTAATAATCTTTCACCGTTGGAACGGAATTATTTTGATTACTTTCTTTTGCCTTTACTGTTTTCTTGTTGATTCTGATTTTTTTGGGGGGTGGGGTGGGAAATTTGCTTTAAATGTTCAAGTTTATACCCAAATATCACAATATTCTTTGTTAACTATTGAAGTGATGAAGTGCCACTAATTTCATTTGATTAAATTTTAAAATTTTTGCTTGGTAGAGAGTTTTTCAAGGCAGACTACTTTTATTAAAACAGAGGACTATTATATATCTCTGTCTTCCTGAGAGGCTGCTTGGACCTCAGCCACAGCCATTGGTGTAGCTGCTCCCAGAGCTGGGGGGCAGCAAGCCACGGCCTCTACATCAGTGACGATGTGGGCTGGTCAGGAGCACTAGGCAGAATTACAGACACTTGTTGCTGGTTGGTGACGTGTCCGTGGCCATGGATGAGATGTTTCCTGCATCCCAGATGCTGGGTGTCCCCGGGTAGGTTGAACGAAGGCATGACAGAAGATGTCAGAAAGGTCAGGCTTGGTTTACAGCCATTCCCGTCATCTCTTGATGTCTCCTGGAAGAAGGGAGATGCAGATGCGCCCTGGCCGACAGAGCAGGACGGGCAGATGAACGTCAGCCCCCCGCCCCCAGACCCGCCACGGGGCGGCAGAGACTGTGGCTCAGTCTAGAACCTGCTCTTTCTAATGCCCGGGCCACTGTCTGCCCCCAGCGTGTGTCCACACCTGAGGGGTTTCTTCTCTGCAGAAAGGGAAAAGCAGTGCATATTAAGAATTCCAAGGTCGCTTCCACTGTTACCCTGGGCTGGTTCACAGCATGTCCGTGTAGTTCCAAACCTCATTACGTACTTCCCTTTACTGAGCTTGCACAGACTTACTCCACCTTTCACTCCGAAAAATCTCTAAGAACAGTTAACACCAGACAATTTCTAGTCATCATTTAGAAGTATGTATTTCTGCCCAATGATTAATTTAAAATTAGAAATGATAGTTACGTTTTTTTAAAAATCATAAGGGTTTGTTTGAAATTTAATTTGACTAAAAGTAAGTTTGTGGTAATGATACATTTACTTTTAAACTTAGTAACATCTGTATTCACTTCAACATTTACAGCTGCCAAAATAAAGACCGATATAAAAGTCACTTTAACCCAATGTTTTTAAAGTCCAAACTGGCCAGTGGCCTGAGGAAGAAGCAGGATTTCCTCTTCAGAAAGTCTGCAAGGTGGGCATCCAGATGAGTGCGTGGCTACCTTATCTGAGAAGTGCACACGACTGCCCTGCTCTTACCCAGATCCCGAAGGTGCTTTGAAACTGTGGCGCCCGGGGTGCCTGGGTGGCTCAGTCAGCGAAGCGTGCGACTCTTGGGTTCAGCTCAGGTCTTGATCTCAGGGTCCTGAGTCTAAATCCCCCCCCCAAACCCCCCGTTGGGCTCCACGCTGGCTGTGGGGTCTACTTAAAATTCTCTCCCTCTCTCTGCCCCTCCCCACCCTCTCTAAAATGAATGAATGAATGAATGAATGAATGAATGAATGAAATGCCTCCCGAGGGCCTCTGGAAACCACAAACTTGCACACTAGTTGTCAGGAGAGCCCAGTAGAAATAAAAGATAAAGAGGGAATCGTGCAGAATTGCAGACAAGGAGCACAACTAAAAAATGCTGAATAAAACATTGAAAATCTAATGCATAGTTGAGGTGGCAGAAAATCAGAAAATCTCCTGAAGGTGAGAGACAGGACAAGAAAGCTGAAATCCATAGGGGGAGAGATCGGAATCTGCCTGGGTGAGAAAGGGATATAGTCATCCAGTCTCAGGTGGCAAACAGGTTGAGGTTTACAGGACACAGAGAAGGATAAAGATGACAAGCCTGGGGCCAGAAGAGCAGGAGGTCCATCAGTGACAGCCAACCACGTCTCATGAAGCCAGGACACGGGTAGGGATGAAACTCTGAGTTAAGCCACGAAAAAAAAAAAAAAAAAACAAGAAGGAGAAGGTAGGGACAGAATCCCCTCTTCATCCTAGCTATGGGTGGAACAAGGAAAACCACATACACACACACACACACACACACACACACACACACACAAAAAAAAAAAACCAGTATCTTGCATGAGAATTCCTACCCCAAGTCCTGCACTTGAGTGGACATGGGCAGGAATGTATACCACTTGCATGGCCCCCCATCCCTCCAAATTCGTTCACAGCGATCCCAATTTAATTGTACTTAAAGCATCTGGAGTCAAACGCAAATTCTTATTAGAAGAAAGATTTTTTTAAGCCCAGTCCTTAAAGAATCCCCATAGGTAAAGTTCCAAGGAACATGAATTCCTACTCATACCCACGAAATTACTAAACAGATGAGAAAATAAAACCCATCCCATGAGTGGGAACTTCCAGAAACAATAAAGTAGGTTTTTAATCAGATTTATGGAGTTTGTATATGTCTTATTTCTCAGATTCAGGGTACATGCAATAATGGTATTTCATATTTTAAAGAAATTGGATGGGAATATGAAAGTATGACAGGAAAACAAGAGATTATGGAGATTCATCAGGCAACAGATGTGAAGAACAAAATAGAACTTCTAAAAACAAAGATACACACACACATATATATTTCAAAGTATAATCCCAGAAGGCAGGATATAAGCAGATAAGTTACAGATGATGAGATATTGGTTTAAGGTTGCTCTGCACATAATTACGGAAGACAACTCAGACAAAATGGTAGAAAATAGAAGGTAAGAGCCACAGAAGATGTCTCCCAAGAGTCTCTTGCTCTCAGTAACCCAAACAAGATGTATAACCCACAAAATCCTAGTCTTTCTAAACCACTCAGAGAGCTTAGGATATAAAAAAATCCCATCAGGAACTAAACTACAGAAAATGGCAAGGTTTTCAGAGGCGAGAAAAGGCCCATAGCTACTCTCATTCTTGGTGTAGATATAAGAGAAAAAGGATTCTGCCATAGGTGGGGATAAGAAGTGAGCATGAATTTTAACAATCTTTTAATGGCCACATGAGGCTGACAGATTAGAATTCTGAGGACCCTCAGTCACAGAGCAAGTCTTTCCCATAGGCCTTAATCAAGTGCTCAGGATCAGAGCTGGACAGAAAGCTGGAGAATGTCCCCAGACATTCCTGGCACCTCCTCCAAGTCCAAGACAGCCACCTACAAAAGGAGGAGAGAAGCAGAGCATGAGACCTCATGTAAATTAATCAGAGGCACTCTGGATTTTCAGCTACCAAGGGCTAGGCATGAGCAAGAGACCTGGGGGATTGTCCATGAACGTTAGCTGCAGGTGGGGTGGGAGAGCTGAAAGAACCCATCCACGCACTCCAGGCCGAACAAGACCTCTAACACGTATCCCAAGGCCTGTGGATGCACCAGAAAACAAAGAGAGCTGCCCATCCATGTACAAAACTATTGGTTGACTTACAAATCAGAACGATTTTATGGTGTGGAAAACTGGTGTTTTGGGTAACATGAAGAAATTTGGGAACTCTTACTGCTGCCCAGACCCCAAGCACTGCAGAATGGAAAATCCTAAGCCCAGTCTCAAAATATGTGAAGGTGGTGGTGAATAACTAAACTTGCCAAAAAGCTCGGAGCTAGCTTAACTGTAAAACACATTTACTTGGTTGCTCCAAGACAGTGGCCTGAACCAGAAAGGAAGTGACTATAGGAAAATATTATTTACTTCAATCACTACTGTTCTCATATATCATGATCAAGAAAGGATATGTAAATAGAAGCAGGCCCATAAATGGCCTAGATGTTGGAATTATTTGACAAAAGCTTTAAAATAACTAGAAATATGCTAAGTGATCTAGAAAAAGTATACAATAGATATGAAGAGATGGTGAATTTTAGCAGACACTAAGAAACTATAAAAATAAATCAAGTAGAAATAAGAAATATATCAGAAATAAATATTTTATTGGGTTTAATAACAGAGTGACTCAGCAGAGGAAATAATCAGTAACTTGAGGACAGGTTACTTGGAAGTATCCAAACTGAAATACAAAGAAGAAAAAAAAAAAAACAGTTTTGATAAGAGTGTCTTAATTTGTGGGACAATATCAAATGGTCCAGCAGGTGTGTAATTGGAATCTAAGGAGAAAAGAGAATGAGAAAGAGTAATATTTAATGAAATATTTGCTCTGAATGGTCTAAAATTGATGAAAGACGTCAACCCATGATTCCAAAATGCTCAGAAAAAGCCAATCAGGAAAAATACAGAGGATGTACACACGCACACACACACACACATACACACGACTGTCAACCCAGAATTCCATATCCTGGAAAATAGCCTTAACAAATGAAGCTAAGGCAATCTCAAATTGTTACATCCTGTACAATTTCATTCTTGAAATGGCAACATTACAGAAAGGAGAGACAGATTAGTGGTTACTAGGGGTCACTGACGGGGTAGAGAGTGTGAGGTGTTACAAAAAAGAGCACCATAGTAAATTCTTGTAGGGTGGACATTCTGTACCTTGACTGAACCAGTAATAATATCCTGGCTGTGGTACTGTACGCAGTTTTGGCAAGATGTTATCATTGAAGGAAACTGAGTAAAGGGTACGTGGAATCTCTGCTTCTTAAAATCGCATATGAATCTAATATTCTCTCAAAAATAAAAGATTAACTTAAAAGTGGGAGCAAAATAAATACATTTTGAGAAGATAAAAGCTAAGAGCATTTTGCTCTATTAAATCTTCTCTCCAAGAAGCACTAAAATAATTTTTCAGGGTAAAGAAATATGTCAGCTCCAATTCCAAATCTGTAGGAAGCAATGAAGAGCACCAGAAAAGGTACATATTTGTATAAATATAAAAAACGTTGTAAGTGTGTGTGTGTGTTCAAAGTAGAGAGAGCAAGAAATCAAGGGAAGTGAATCATCTGGAGACTGCCAGGCACGCTGTGCTACACAATGGAGGGATGGGAAGAAAGCACTATTTTGATGGCAAGGAGACTGATAGTGATTATTAAGTGTGGCTGATAGGTCTGAGTGGCGCTGGAGAATAGCTGAAAAGGCAAGAAGAGCAGGCAGATCGTCAGGGGGCCATCTGAGACCCCCAGGTGTATGAAAGCCAGTCGTCACCATCTTTGTTAATTGCCAAATTGAGGAAAGAGTATATTAATTGCTCGATATTAATACCTTGTTATTCAGGTTTTAAAATGTGCTTTGCACAAGATCCTTTTTTTTTTTTTTTTGAAGAGAGAGAATGTGTGTGAGCAGAGGGGGAGGGAGAGAGGGAGAGAAAGAATCTCAAGTGGGGCTAGATCTCACCATCCTGAGATCATGACCTGAGCTGAAATCAAGAGTCAGATGCTCAACTGACTGAGCCACCCAGGTGCCCCTGCACGGGATCCATTTTTAAAAAAAGAAACCTCAAACACAAATTCACTCCATACAAAATCCTATTTGAGACAGACCAAAATGTAAAGTCTCAAACAAGAAAGAAGGAAAACATAGAAGACCATTATTTGTGAGCTTAAGATAAGCAAAGATTTCTTACTAGACAAAAGACATGCTCATAAAATTTAAAAAAACGGTACATTAGACTTCATAAAAATTTTAAAAAATAATCAAAAAACACTATTAGTAAAATAAGCAAGTCAAAGACTGAGGATATATTCATAAGACAAAGTATTTGTATCTAGAATATATAAAGAACTCCTGAATTCAGGAATAAGGCAGCGCAGTTTCACAAGTGTTGAAGGCGAATAGGCACTACACACACACACACACACACACACACACACACACACGAAATGGTTAATAAGCACATGAAAAACCGTTCAACTTTATTAATCATCAAGAAAATCGCACATTAGAAACCCAACGCAGTATTGGCTATGATATGATATAATGTTATTAATGACATACATGCTGTGCTAGAATGTCTCCGTGCACAGGGCCGACCGCAGCAGAGCCTGGAAGAGATAAAGGACACCAGAGCTCTCACATGTTCTTGTAGGAACATAACCACTTTGTCAAACTGTCAGTTCCTATGACACAGTAATCACTCTTAGGTATTTGTCCAAAATAAATATGTGTGTCCATGAAAAGCCTTTAATAGGACATTTATAATAGTCACACCTGGATTATTGATCAACAGAATGGATAAACCATGCTTTGTTCACACAGCTGAATATTAACAATGAGAAGAAATGAACTACACATACACACAGTATGTGTAAGTCTCAAAAATAATAGGCTAAGTGGAAAAAGCCAAACACAAAAATGTACATCCTGGGCAATTCCATAGATACAAATTTCTAGAATAAGCAAAAGAGACCTATGGTGATAGAAATCAGATCAGTGCTTGCCTCAAAGCCTGAGGAATTGTCTGGGGAGGGAACAAGGCAACTTTCAGCTCAGGGAAGTGCTGTGTTCTTCAGTGGATGTTCAAAGCACCTCATGGAATAATTCACTTGAGATCTGAACATTTCAGTGTGTGTAAATTACATTAAAAATGGTTTTTCCTTGCGTGAAATTGGGTACTTTTGCTACCCCTGAGGCTAAGAGAGCAGAGCTGAAAGGTGAAGTGGCCTTCAGGGAAATTTCTTGGTGGAGGGGGGGGAAGGAGCAGATTTGAGAATATCCCCAGAACAGCGGGCTCTGCCTGTCCTCCCCCCACCCCAGCCTCCGCCCTCCTTGGTTTCCTATCACCTCAGCTCTCTTTGCGTCATCACGTAGGGCTGATGGACTCCGCAGCATGTGTGTTCTCTGGGGATGGATGATTGTTCTTGCCCCATGGAAATTCTAGAGGGAAGGTAATGCATACCAGCTGGGACAGTTAACTTTACACATCAGTTTGGCTGGGCTGTGGTGCCCAGATGTTTGGTCAAACAGATGTTGCTGTGAAGGTACTTTCCAAACGTGATTAACATCTACAATAGACACATAGGTTTAGATATGTATATAGGTAGACATAATCTCTTTATATCTATCCATATAAATAACTGTGTAGATATATAGAGATATCATATCTAGATATATCTGAAACTAATATGTATCTATCATCTATTTATCATCTATCTGTAGTGCATTAGTCAGGGTTCTCCAGAGACACAGAACTACATATTCCTAATATATGTCCTATTTGTCCTCTGTCTCTAAAGAAACTGGACTGATACAATATAGATAGGATTATATCTATCTATCTATCTATCTATCTATCTATCTATCTATCTATCTATCTATCTATTTAATCCATCCATTCATCCATTCATCCATCCATCCATCCATCCATCCATCCATCCATCCATCCATCATATCGGGGTTCTCCAGAGACACAAAACCACATATTCCTTACTACCATATGTCTTATTGGTCTGTGTCTCTGGAGAACCCATACTAACTCACCAACACAGCATCCCATTTCAGAGGAAGCAGGTGGACTGGTGTGAAAAGTTATTTATTTAGAAGGAGACATTCTTGAAGTGACTGACAGGGGGGTCTTCAGGCTGGCATTTTTGGAGACAGGGGCATTCATACTTCTGAATCCAGATTCCCTAAAACAGTGTGCAGTATTGCTCATCACATACTCCTTCATGATGTACCTGTTCATTATTTCCTCAGTGAGAAGCAGTGGTTGGCTGCAAACTGGTTGAACTGCAATCTCTCCATCTTGGGGCTGTGAGTTTTAGTCCCCATGTGCTCCTTTCTGCTGAGGACAGTTGCGTTTTTGGTTACTCTAGTGTGAGTACACCAGGTGGGAGAATGTCGGTTCTCATAGTCATCATAGGATTAATTGCTTGGCTGTGACTGGAACCCCAGAGTGAATGGGTATGAGGGCTTTGTCCACCCTGCCTGCACCCTGCCACCCCAGTCCACGCCAACACAAGGCATGCATGCAGTCCCACTCACCCTCACGGCCTCCCCCCCCCCCCTCCCCACAAGGTGTATGAAGCCCTTTGCTTCTAATCCCGGATCAGCAGCTCCTTTCCAGAGTCAAACCACGGCCTCTTGAGAACCACATGGTACTCTGTCTCACATGGGGTGCACCAGGTGCACTGCAGAATCCCACGATGGGGCCCAGATGCAACCTGGGATCCTCACTGTATCCGGTGGTGCAGGGTTGTCATCAGCACAGAGTTGAAGGAGACAGTTGCATCCAAACTGAGATAGGCCACAGGTTCCAGAGCAGAAGGAAGGTAAACGCTGGGGGCTTAGAAAGAAACAATGCAGCAATTCCTCTTAAGGACAAGAAATCACCCAGATTCAGACCATGATGGATGCTACCTTGCCGTCCTCCAGATGGGTGCATGCACTCCTGTCCCTAGCACCCCACCTCCTCTCTTTTCTTTCCTCCTTTCAGGTGAGGCTAGGGAGCCTGTCCATCCCCTAGCACCCCTCACTTAGGAGACAACACACAGGAAGCCTTCAGTCTCCTTCCAGGCTTGGATCAGTTTCCCCTGCTGGTTGTTAGGATGTTAATCCCACTACCTTTACAGGTCACCTGCCTCCACTTACCTGCCACTCTCGCTGTTTGGTGGGCCGATGGGGAGACCAGCATTATTTGCTCCTTGCTTCTCCAGCCTCATCTTCTCACACGCCACCTGCATTGTGAACACCCAACTGGGTGCACTTCCATCTCTCATGGCTTCGCTCATGTTACCAATATCTGGGATTTCCTTCCCTTCATGCTCTTGGACAACAAGTACTACACTTCTCAACAACTGAAAGCTCACCCCCTGCAGCCTTCCTGAGGAGGCTGCCTCCCTGTCCCCCCCACCGCTGCCCAGGCTCTGCCCTTCGCCCTTCAGTTCTGGCATGAAGACCCTTGTCTGCTTCCTTCCTCTACCTGCTGTTCTCCCAGTGGGGACCCGGGGCTAGGCTTGTGCCTGAAAACTGCCCAAGAACACAGAAAGAAGCTGGCATCAATTTCTCCAATTATCTGGAAATAGCATATGGTGCCGGCTTCCCATGAGTGATAAAATATTTCCTCTACGGCTGAAAGGAAAAGGGTGAAAGGAGAGGCACAGTGTGCAGCCTTGTGCCGTGCACAGGCAAATAATATGGAGAAAGAACACAATGGGCTCTAAACTCAAGCATGACTCGATTCCTATCGTCGACTTCTAATTCATCTGTTTTCCTGGAATCAAAAAGTTATTTGCAAAATTGTTAAGTCAAAAAGAACCAAATATAATAAAATTGAATAACTTTTCAGTACTATGATAAAAATCAATATGCTGCAAGTAGTTTCAGCAATAACACCAGCTTCTGGGAATAAATATTTATTTAGATGGGTACTTGTGCATGTTGAAGGATCTTGCAGAATAATTTAATGGCATCCTTTCTACAGTCCGTTCATTTTGCTTTTTCTGAGACTCAATTCCCAATGTGGTAGCGGTGCTTACCGGAGATGTCATGGGGATGGTTGTCTCCAGAGCTAGAAGCACACACTTGGGGATGATCATGTTACAAAATTATGTTGAACTAAAGAAAGCTGATGTTCTATCATAATGGTAAACACAGCCGGAGGGGAAGGGAAGCCGTCACCTACTCACCACTCCTGGCTTCCCAGGTCACATACGGTGGTAAAGAAGGTGTCGTCCTGGGGCCAGAACTGCAAGTGTGGAGCCCTGGGAAAGTCCCTGACCTCACAATTTGATCTTGGCCAAGTCTCTGCAAAACTCTCTGCCTCATTTTCCTCCTCCATGAAGCAGGATGGGAACAGGAATGTCCCCACAGGTTGTTTGAGGACTGAAGATCCTGAATATACGATGCTTAGCACCGTATCAGCAGGAGGCTAATGCACAAGAAGTGATGGCTTCTTCACGTTTGATTCCATTCTCACAGCAAGCCTTCTGGTCTCTATTTTAAAAATGAAATACTTGAGACCAAACCTGCATTCTCCAGAAAGCAGAGCCTGGGGAAAGGATTACGTGCGGCTGGATTATGTGTGTTGGGGAATGAGGGAGCAGGAGTGTGAGGCACCAAGGGTGCTGTTCTCATCTGCTTAGGCTATCATGACAAATAACTACAGACTGGACTGCTTAAGTGACACACATTTATTTCTCATTATCCTGGAGATCAAGGTGCTGGCACTCCAGGTTTGCAGCCTTGCATGTCAGAGAGAACACAGAAGAAGCAACCTCTCTGCTGTCTCTTCTTATGAGGACACGAATCCCATCATGGCAGCTCCACCTTCATGACCTCGTGGAGACCTATTCACCTCTCGAGGATTCCATCTCCATACACCATCTCACTGGGGGTTAGGCTTCAACATATGAATTGGGGGGGGACACATTCAGTCCATAGCAGGTGGGAAGTGATGCCAAGGAGAGCCACGGTCAGGTGTGCACAGGTGAACCTGCTCTGCAGGATGGGTCCAGACAAAGCACCATAGGAGGAAGAAGAGGAGAAATGTGTGCTCCTTTTTATCCTGGCTCATATTGGCAAACATCTCCCAAGTTAATGAGACTGCATGTCCCCGGGGCAGCCACTTGGGTGCAGATCCCATGTGTTGGCATCTTGCCCAGTTCTGGAAGTGGTGGCAGCAGCAGAGAGGTGGAGCAGGTCCGTGGTGATGGTGTTGGAGAGGCGCCGTGCTCCGGGCGGCCAGCTGGGGGCCCCAGGGGTATCTGGAGGTGTCTTGTGGCTCAGGCAAAGTCTAGTGCTCAAGGGCCTTGAAACGTGGCAGCAGGAGGCTCTGAGGAAGGCACATGATGAATGGGAGGGATGCAGAGAAGCTGTGGGCTTGCTCCCAGAAACTCAGCCGTAAGTCATCGGGGCACCAGGCTATTTGGTGCTGGCCTGCTCCCCTCTCAGTGCCCATTCAGTGCAAGCAGCTGGGGCTCTTCCTTGAGGCTCTGGCCTTGGGCTGTTGGACCTGTCCTCCCTTCTGCACAGAGCAGAAGTGGCGGGAGCTTAGGGGTGACTGCTAACCGTGTCCCTGGGTCTGGGCGCCTGGCACTGGCTGTCTTTTTCGGAGAGGCAGAGCTCACGCCAAGAACTCCCTGTGGGTTCGGCCGAGCTGCGCTTGAAGGACTCTGCTGACATCTCCCCTTGCTTGGCTTCCTTCCCGTCCTTGTCCAGCTTTGACCCTGGCACTGGTTTCTGCATGGCCCTCCTCCCTACCACACGCACATCCCTCCTTGCCTCAGGTCTGCTTCTCGGGATCCCAACTCGACACATCACCAAAGGCTGCCCAGCTCCAAGCCAGGGACCCTGGACTGAACTCGCTCTGCTGCTCTGTCCTTTGTCCTGCTGTCCCTTCCATATGTGGTCACGTTTCCGGTCCTACATGTGAAACTCCGCTGAGGTGCCGAGAGAGATGCGCTAACTGGCCATTTGAGGGGTCCACCTCCCATAGGTCCTACCAAGCAGCGTTCAAAGCCACCATGTTGTTTTTCCTTCTCTTCAAAGGCCCACAAAGAAAACCAATGCTTCCCCAACAGAGAATGCCCTCTACCTGAGAAGAAAGCTAGTTGGAGAACACCAGGAATCTCTTCAAAGAGCTCTGGACTGAGAGAGAGGCCTTTCTGTTCCGTTAGGAGTGCCCATGTAAACCAGAAGTTCTCTAGAAAATGATGTCGAAGGTTGTCCTCAGACCCCCTGAGACCTTACAAGATCTTTTATTCATCACAGGCCTGTGTTAGGTTCACTGGGAGAACTACCGGTGGTAGGACCCATAGGGGCACCTGATGATTATAATGGAGAAGTGGGTGAGGGCTGCAGGACCCGGGTAGGCTCTTGGGCGGAGCACAGAACCCCCGCTGAGGCTGGAGTACAGTAGGGCTCAGGCCTGGCGGTGTATGGGCTCAGGTGTGGCTGGAGTCTTGCAGCCCAGGTGGTGGGGTGGGGGCCTGGGGCTCAGGTACACAGAACACAGATTTGAAAGCACATCCTTTGGTGCTGGTATGATTTCTGCCCTCTTCACAGGCTACCCACATGTAGGCAAGCAGTTGGATCCATCCAGGACCAGAGTTTTGAAAAGTGGAGACATTAGTAGATTTTTTTGTCAAATCGTGCTGATGAATGGGATAATACACTGGAAACTACCATGCATACCATAGGTCAGTATACAAATATAAGTGATCTTTGGTGATGGACCATCTACACACACCTGATATATAAATAGAGCTTACATTATAAACTAGAATATTTAATTTACCCATTTCCTGGCCATGCAGAAAACAAACTTTTAATTATTTTGTATACGTTAGATGTTTGTGCCAAGCACGTGAATGTAATCTGGCAGAAGATGCATTTCTTTCTGCAAGTCCAGGAGCATCGAGTGCCCTGAATTACACAGATGCTGCATGCCAGCACTGAACAGAGCTTGAATGAAGCAGATTATTCTATCTATTGTTCTCCTCCTGTTGAGAAGGCTTAATTGGTGGTTTATTTCATATTGTTCTTGGAAAACTGGGTAGCTGATGACATCAGTCGCAATGGTGTGATGCATTTTAAGCAGATATTTATTTACATAAATACCTGCTACTGCCAAAACCCAGCTCACAGAGACCAGATGTTTTTATCACAAACCCTTAGTATCCGGGAAAAAATAGGACAGCGCAGCATGCTGGCCGTTAAACAGTGCGATATCAAGGAACATACTCCTTAAAATGCCATTTTGAATATTCTCATAAATTTCTTCATTCTAGGAGCTACATTTATCTGAAAGAAGACGAGCTGTTAGTTGGAAAACAACGGTAAGGGTGTTTTGAATAAAATAAAAGAGGGTAATTTTGAATAAAATTTTTGGCCAAATTCACTCACATTCCAAATTTTTTTTTTTTGTAATTTTTTTCTAATGCTGTTTATCTAATCCTTGTGTTCTAACGTCTAGCTACCCTCTGAGAAATGATGGGATGATAAACAGGGTGGGAATTCTATCCTAGTGATACCACAGGTCAGCATTTTTTCCCTCCTTCTCTTAATGACTCTTGTCTGGGTGTCTCCAAGACCTGATCTCCTCCTGAAAATCCCACTGACACTGAGTCTCGTCTAGCGCACCCCGATACTCAGCCCCCAGTGGCTTTCATGGAGCCTCAGAATCCTACTTGACACGGTGATGCACCTAGCTGCTCAGAGCTCTCTGTTTTTGTCTCTCTCCCTTCCTGTGCAGAGGTCTAGCCACGCCTCTGAGTATCCCTCCTGCTGCATTTTTCCCTCTTGCCTTCTCTCACTCCCTCAGGTTTGACAGTTAATGATTTTTTTTGTGTGTTTTTTTTCACTTCTAAACTGTACTTCATCTGGTTTTCAGCCCACACCGTAATGTGCCTATTGTTCTAGCTGCTCTTGTTGTTATTCCACATCTACATGTGTTTGAGAGATAAATTAATCAGTGCATGTGATGCTTCAAATTAGTATTTTTCTTAATTTCAAAACTTAATTTAGCTGGAGAGGGTGCAGTCATACGGACACACTCATATACTATTGGTGTCACTCTAAACCGTTATAATTCTTTGAAAATAAATCTGACAGTACGCCTCCAGAGCCTTAAGTCATTAATCCTCTTTAACCTAGTAGTTGAACTTCTGAAAATCTGTCTTATAAAACGAATCCCAAACTCAAGCACAAAATCACGCACAAAGCTATTCATGATAGCATCACCCCTAAGTGCATCTAATGGAAAAGAATCTAAACATAATATTAGGATGGTTTTAAAAATGGAAATAAGGGCGCCTGAGTGGCTCAGTCGGTTAAGGGTCTGACTCTTGGTTTCAGCTCAGGTCATGATCTCAGCGTCGTGAGATGGAGCCCCAAGTCGAGTGCTGTGCTCCGTGTGGAGTCTGCTTGAGATTCTCTCCCTGCCCTTCCCCCTGTTTTTGTGTGCTCTCTCTCCCCTCTTTAAAATAAATAAATAAATAAATAAATAAATAAATAAATAAATAAAATCTTTAAAAATGGAAATAAATACACCAAAATATGACAATGAGAAAAATGGTGCAAACTGGGTAAGTGCTAAGATGGAAACGTTGCATAAGGACTGACAGAGACCATGGACTCAGGATAGAAAAGGATTGTGATATGGACACCGGACACGTTGGAGTGATATGGGCAAAATAATGGTGGGTGTTCTAGCTACTGAGTGCTGTGTAACAAACAAGCCCAAGCTTAGCGGTGTAAAGCAGCAGTCATTTCTCATGTTCACAAATCCTACGGGTCTGGAAATTATACAGAGTACAGAAGGTCTGGAGTCTCACCTGAAAAGACTCAAATGGCTGGGGTGACCTGAGTTTGGGACTGGAAGCATCTGGCAGCTTCTTCACTGAGCCATCTGGTGCCTGAGCTGGGGTGGCCTGAAGGCTGGGCTCTGCCAGGATGGTGAGCAGAATACCCACACAGTCCCTCTCCACGAGGCTTGGGCTTCTCACTGCATGGAGCTGGGCTCTGAGAAGGAGCATTCCAAGAAAGAGTGTTCCACAAGGCCCCATGGAGGATGCATGATTTATATGACCTTCCTCCAAAAGTCAGGTGGTGTCGCTTCCACCATATTGACTGGCTGAAGCAGTCACAAGCCTGCCTGACTTGAGGGGAAGGTCTGAGGAGAGACAACAACACAGAGATGCCACTGTTGAGAACTGTCCATGGATCAGAAACTTTAGAAGTTAGTAATGCACTCTGAAGTCTCCCTCCGTGTGTCTGGTACTAATGTGTTCAGCCTTGAGAGAAGAGCTCACAACACAAAGGGGATTTAGTGCCAAAATGCTTGATGCAAGGGGTTCTCGTATCTTGTTTCCAGGAGAGCTATAAAATAAAGTGAGTAATAATAGTCCATGTTGAATAGTCTAAAGATATTTCTATTTAAGGTGGAAGGAATTACATCAAATTCTTGGTTTCTATCATCCATTTGTAGAGGCCATTTTACCTTTTATTAACCTTTGAAGATCTCTAAGCAGAAATTAAAATCCATGCCATGAGTCCTGAGATAAATTGGTTTATTATTAAATGCTTGTTAGATATGATCTTACAAAGGTTCTGGGGTATAGACATGAATACATTAGCAGCCTGGTTTGTTCATATCCATCTAAGGATTCCAGGGGGAAAAAAATAGGAGCAGACTCAATCCACAGAATTGAAAGAAATACTTCTCTCTCTCTCTTTCCTACTTGAATTTGAAAGTAAATTTTAAATATTTATAAAAATGAAATTCATGCTCAATTAGTCATCATTCTGAATGTTTATTTCCAAATCTTCTGATTCGGTGACCTCCCGTGATATTTTCCCTGTGTCTCTCCAACATCATATCATATCTAGTCTTGGATTATAGTTATTTGTACATTTATCTGACCCATATTAGATTATATTCTAGTATATTCTAAGCATAGAATATATTCTATGCATTTTGCATATGGTCTAATTTAATATTTGTTTTACTGAATTGAACTGCTATTTTCCTGCCTTGTTTTCGGGTATGCACAATGATTAACAGCTGAAGTTTTCAATCGTGAAGGCACACTGTATGTTTTCTTATATGTTTGGAGCATTAACCATTTGTGGTCTTCCATCAGTAATATGAAAAAAGACTATATTCATGATCTTTCATAATTTTTATATTTTAGTTATATTTTGTAATAGATTCTTAATTACATGTTTAATTTTTTAACATGAATGAGCAGGGGACTCCTCAGTGACGCAGTCGGTTAAGCATCTGACTCTTGATTTCTGCTCAGGTCATGATCTTAGGGTTGTGAAATCAAGCCCCATGTGGGGCTATCTGCTTGGCAGGGAGTCTGCTTCTCCCTCTTCCTCTGCCTCTCCCTCACACTTGCTCTCTCTCTCTCTCTCTCACCTCTCACTCTCTCTCAAATAAATAAATAAATCTTAAAAAAAAAACATGAATGGGCAGAATCATTTGCTATTTAGAGAATATTTATTTTGTTCTTTGAGACCAATGTTGTGAATACCTTTGCCTGGTCCCTTTTTTTTACGTGATGCCCTGGTCATCAGGCACCTGCTGTCTTCCTTACGACCATGGGAAAGTTGAATAGAAATAGGTGCAAAAGTCAGTAATGAGCTGGGGGTGATTTGGTCAAATCCTGTGATGGTCCGTATTGCAGCTTTCTTACTTGTAAATGAGATATATGATACCAGTCTTACCTACATCATGAGGTTGCTTTAGAAACAAGAGAAAAAATAATGATGTGCCCTGACACACCACAGTAAGTCTGGAATAATTGTCATTGTACACACATTTTAATGGGAGAAGTGGCAAATACAGAAACACCTGTGCACTGCAAGCCTGTGGCTGATGTCATTCCTTAGAATTGTGTCCTTTGTCATTGACCTTGATTCAGCCTCAGAATGTTTCTCAACACGGTGCTCATTGATAAGATTTGGCACATGAGATAAATGTTTTTAGGGAGTATGTTTCCTAAGTGGCCTAAAAGAGTGATTAGGCAGGGAGTGTGCGGGCTCTTCTCCCCTCCTTGCCCGCATGCATCTGTGAGGACGTCTTTGCTCATTCGTACAGGGAAAGCTCCCCCAACACCATCTCTACTTTGTGCAATGAGCTCCACTTCTGCTCCTCCTTTCCCAGTCCTCACCATGCTCAGGCTCTGTGATGGGGTCCGGAGAGTAACAAGGCCCAGAGTCTGGGGGACGCACACAGGCAGACTCTGAGCAAGGCTTCAACTCAAACTTACTATTGGCTCTCATCCTCCACGCTGCATCTGGAGAAGAAATGGATAATGAATTAGGCTGTGTAGGATTGACTTGCTTGACGCTATTTCTCTGATCTGTCATTTTGCTTTCTTAATTAGAGTTCTTTATTCCCCCTGAAAATATATTTATTAAGTTTGAGGTTAGGTTGTCGATCTTGAAACCCCATATCCTGCCCCAACTGCTACTTGGAAATTTATAACCTGCATGTTTTAATGAGAGGTGGGAAGTTTCTAAGAACACAACATGGTGAAAGCCAAGAGAGATATACTAGTTTCATAAAAAGTAAACTCTTTAGGCCCTTTCTGACACAAAAGGAGGCAGGGAAAATAAAAAGCTTCATTAAGGTTACTTGAAAGAATGTGCTTAATGCACTGTATGAAGTCATTTGTGCTTATACGTGTGGGGACGGCCCAGTGAACTGTGTCTTCCTAGGCATCTGCCATGCTGATGGGCTAAGAACACTAATGGGAGGACCTTTGTGAACTTGCTATAAGCAACTAAGAAAAGACTTCTATTTCTGGTGATGGAGATAGATAATGCAGACCAACCTTTCCACTGAGAACAGAAAGAAAACTGAATACAATAAAAAGGAAAGAGACCTGTCTGTTTGTGGCCATTGCACAGTTCCCGAGGCCACAGGATTTGAGGACCAGGATCCTGGAAGCACGGCAGGTGTTGAAAAACCCTGAGGTCACACTGATATGAGGAATTCTTAATCTCAGGAAACAAACTGAGGGTTGCTGGAGTGGGGGGTGGGGTGGGAGGGATGAGGTGGCTGGGTGATGGACACTGGGGAGGGTATGTGTTCTGGTAAGCGCCGTGAATTGTGCAAGACTGTTGAATCTCAGATCTGTACCTCTGAAACAAATAATGCAATATATGTTAAGAAAGAAAAAAAGAAGAAGAAGAATGTAGCAGGAGGGGAAGAATGAAGGGGGGGAAATCGGAGGGGGAGAAGAACCATGAGAGACAATGGACTCTGAAAAACAAACTGAGGGTTCTAGAGGGGAGGGGGTTGGGAGGATGGGTTGGCCTGGTGATGGGTATTGAGGAGGGCACGTTCTGCATGGAGCACTGGGTGTTATGCACAAACAATGAATCATGGAACACTATATCTAAAACTAATGATGTAATGTATGGGGATCAACATAACAATAAAAAAATTAAAAAAAAAAAAAAGAAAAAAAAACCCTGAGGTCAGATGCCACTTTACCCTCAAGATACTGTAGTAACCAAATGTCTGAGCATCTGCCGAGCTCTCAACAGTCTCCTGGACCTGGGAGGACAGAAACAGGATCTCAGAGACCTTCCTGAAGAAGTCTTTAGAATCATTCCATGCTTTCAGGTGAGAATCCAGGATAGTATGTAAGATGTCGGGCTAAGCCAGAAACCGTTTAGGTCTCCTGCAGAAGGGGCCCCACTGCACACTCACCCAACCCTGGACACTGGGCCAAAGCAAGAGGTAGTCTTCTCTGCAGAATGACAGTGTGATGAAAACAAACAAACAAGGTGAGACAAATAAGCCAGACAGCAAGAACCAAACCATGGGCGATCCAGATATTGGAAATAGCAGACACAGACTTAAAATAATTGTGATGAATATGTTCAAAAATCAAAAGTCGGGTTTTGCCCGAGAACCAGAAGCAGGAGAAGGAAAATATCCAGACTGAATCACAGAAAGAGTAAGTGATGGAAAATAAGGCAAAGAATGGAGGGACAGAGCAGCATAATGAAAACGTTGGATGTTCATAGACTCGACACCCCAAAGGTGAGAAAACAGAGAATGGATCAGAGATGATCTTCAAAGAGATGACGGCTGAGAATTTCCCAAATGTCCTCCTGATGAAGGACATTGACTCACAGATACAAGAAGCTCATTGATAATTATCACTTTTTGATGTTTGTTTAGCTGTACACATCTGGACTCATTTTCCTATATTTAATTTAAAAAAACTGTAAATAAAGCACTTTGAAAAAGACAAAGAAAACTCACAAAAAGCAATGAGGTTGGAAGTAGTGTGACTGATACAGGAACCTAGGGAACCCTATGCCTATGAAACAGCATAATAACCGTACAGAACACGCCATCCTTTATCAAGTAGTAAGGACACTGTCGTGGAAAATCCAGTGTTTCTCAAGTCTGTGGGACCTGGATTTGAATCCCAAATCAGTGTCTCACGAGCTCAGTGATCTCTGGCAAGTTGCTCTACCCGTTTCCTCAAATTAAAGAAGGAATAACACTTCACAGAGTGGTTGCAATGACCTGCCTTGCTCCTGTCTTTCTGCACGTCCCATGCTTTGTGGAGCTCCAGTCCCCTCCACCTGGGCAGTCTCCTTTGCGGGTTCTCTTCCCCTCCCTGCTCACCAAAACTTGATACCTCTTCCCTTCTCTGCTTGCACTTCATTCTCCTGGTTTTAAATGTCATACGTGCACTCTTGGTTCCCAGTTTGTACCTCCAGCCGTGACCGATATGTTCACTCCAGACTTTCATCTCTAAGTGGCTATCCAATGAGTCCAAGGGGTATCCTAGATGTGACATGTTCAGATGTAACTCCTGAGCATGCCCTTGCTACCTGTCCCCTGCTCTCTATATCACGGTACCCAGAAGCTCCATCCTGTCCACTTATTTGGGCCCAGGGAACTTGGAGTAATTGCACACTGATTTCCCGTACCCTCCACATCCCAGTCACTCAGCAAATCTTGAGAGCTGTGTCCTCGACACATATCCTGAGTATAGCTGCTCCTCCCCAGGAATGCCCAGCTCCCCTGTCCCTGAAGGAAGGGGAGGGGTCAGAGGCTGGGCATGGTGCTGTCGGGTGGGGGCGGGGAGGAGCCTGGGAGTCCCAGGCAGGGGAAAGAACAGAGGCAAAGGCCCTGAGGCTCAGGTGCAGCTGACAAATTTGAGGACTAGCAGGGAGGCCAGCATGCAGGGAGGCCAGCATGGAGTGAGGCCAGAGTTTGGGGGAGGCCAGCATGTGCTCGGCCCAGTTTCTCCTGCACGTGGTTTGAATTTGTTTGTCCCCATTTGAGGCAAAGCCAACTTTAGTCTTGATGAAAATTTTATACTCAAAAGACTAAAAAAGCCACAAGCTTCCTAATTAAAACATCATCCAGTCTCTTCATTTCATGTGGAAGGAAACTGAGGTCCAGCAAATGAGATAGAGGCTCATTCAGGACAATGAGGATCCAGGAATTTTTCTTCAAAGTCCAAGTGGGTGTTGCGATGCGCGGGTCCTGAGGAAGCTGATATAACTCCAGTGGCTGCTCGGTCACACCAGCCCGGAGGCTGTGTCCACCTATTTGAACCAGCAGGTGTTTGGAGTCTCAGAGGGCCAAAACCACACAGTCACTGTGGCCACACCTGGATCTGACCCCGTCCACTGTCACAGGTCCGGCTGCAGCCTCTGCCTTGGAGAGAGCGGGCAGCACTTGATGGAAAGGCAAGGGCTTTGCGGCTGAAACGGAAGCTGTCCTAGTAGCTGGGGCAGATGCAGACACAGGGCCATCCAGAGCTGGCCGTGGCCTGGGGATGCAGGTGAGAGGTGCCGTGGCTAATAGCGCAGGATCGAACACTGGGCTTCAGACCTCAGCTCTGCCCTTTATTTACTCACGTGAGCCTGAGCAGGTCACTGCACCTCGACCCCAGCTTCCTTATCAGATCCAGAAGCCCACCCCCAGGCTCTAGCGAGGTTTTAATAACAGTGCAGGCGTGTGCTCAGGTCATTACAATGCTGCCCTGCCATCACGAGCCCTTCATATCTGGTGGCTACTTTTAGCTTTTATTATTATATGTCAGGTCCTGTTTCTCCCTTCTTTTTTTCTTTAGGGAATTCCCTGTGCACTGGAAACACTCTGAAGACATAGACGCGGGGCTGCCGAGGACAGCAGTCTTCCCTTACAGAGCACCTGTAAGGGGAGGGCCTTCCATGGCCTAACTCGGCCGGCAGCTGCCGACCCAGCCCCCGAGCGGGCCAAGCCCAGGTCTTGAATGAGTAGCCCTGCAGTGGCAGGCGCTCTTCTCCCCGGCCACACCCGCTCAACCTGGGCAGGCAAGTCAGGACACACGGGCCCTGGTACAGCCACACTGAGGGAGGCCCGGGCTGGCGTCAGCATGTCCTCACCAGAAAGAGCTGGACACTTTCCCGTGAGACTCTCCGCCTCAAAGGAGGAGACCCAGCCGGGAACCCCATACTGTGTGGGGGTGGGGGACAGGGAGGTGGCTGGTGCCCAGTCACGGTGGGTTCTGTGTCTGCACATCGGAACGCAGGGCTGGTGGAGTGCAGTGATGGGGGGCATTGTAATCTGGGGCCCAGTGGCAGCCAGGGCTAGACCCTCTGCAAGCAAGAGCACAGTTCAGAAACAGGGCCCTCCCCAGCCCTGCAGGGCTGGATGCAGACCGGATTCCGTGCGGTGAGGAGTGGTGCTATGAGAGAGGGCCAGCTGGCCCCCCGTGTCACCCAGCTCGGTGCTGTCAGCTGACTCGTGTCCCCCAGGAAGAGATGTCCACGTCCTACCCCCCAGTACATGGTGAATGTGCATTTATTTGGAAATGGGGTCTTTGCCGAAGTAACCTCGTTACTAAGATGAGGTCATGCAAGTGTAGGTTGGACCCTACTCCTTTGGCCGATGTTCACGCGGGGGGGCGGCAGGATGAGAGAGGCAGAGGTCAGTGAGACTCAGCAGCAAGCCAAGGAGCACCAAGGAGGGTGACAGTACCAGAAACCAAGAAGAGCCTTCGGGAACCCTGCCGACACCCTGAGTGCACACGTGTGGCCTCCTGAACCGTGGGAGAGTAAAATTCTGTTGGTTTAAGCCACCAGTTTCCAGCGCTGTGTTACAACGGCCGTAGGAAACGAACACCCTTGGTGGACGGGACAAAACAGGCATACAGGGTGGAGGAAGCCTTGTGCGCAGAGGGAGAGGAGGCCTTGCTGGGTTTGAGCAGAGTGGAAAGGTCAGGGAGGGGGGAGATGGGGAGGGGAGGGAGGACCGGGCATGGAAGTAACAGCAGATGCAGAGTCAGCCTGAAACACCAGCTGAAAATTCCAGAATCTCAGCTGAAGACCATTGACTGTGGAATGAAAGCCATGCAGGCTTTTGGCAATGCCAGTGAGATGACTAGGGGAAGAGTCTTCCACCAGCCTGCTCAAGAATGAACGGGACGTGTCACACACAGAGGACCGGCAGCCACGTCGTGGCACTTGGTGGCGGACAGAGCACCTGTCAGGACTCCGAGCGCTGCGGAGTCACTCAAGGGAAGCGATTCCTCACAACTCCAGGAGTTCCGGGCCTTCACAGATTTCAGGAGGCACTCGAATGCTCAGTGTGCGGGGGTCCCGGGAAGGTGCTGTTCTGCAGACTCTGCTCTCCAGATGGCTGAGGGACCAGGTATGAGTTTCCCACAGCTGCAGTAACAGACCACAGGCTTGAGGGCTTCAGACCACACAGGTGTACTCTGTTCGTTTCTGGAGGCCAGAAGTCTGAAATCCAGGTGCTGGCAGGCCCTGTGCCTCCAAAACCTCCAAGGGAGGATCGTCCCTTGCCTCTTCCAGCTTCTGGTGGTTGCTGTTGATCCTCAGTGTTCCTGGGCTGGTAGACATGTCACTTTATTCTCTGCCTGTCATCACATGGCTTCTTCCCTGCGTCTCCGTTTTCTTTTTATTAGGACACGAGTCATTGGGTTAGAACCCAGCCCAATCCAGAATGACCTCATTTTAACTAATGGCATCTCTGCAAAGACCTTATTTTCAAAGGAAGTCACATCATGAGGGTGAGGGTAGGAGGGTAGATGTGGATTTTTGGGGAGACACTCTCTTACCCAGTACACACTTCATAAGCACACACACACACTTACCTCCTCAAGCTCAGGACCCGAATCCTGGCGCCCCTCAGCTATGCTCATCTTGCTGGGCTGACATTCTTTTCATAATTCAAACCTCCTGGGCGCCTGGGTGGCTCAGTTGGTTAAGCGACTGCCTTCGGCTCAGGTCATGATCCTGGAGTCCTGGGATCGAGTCCCGCATCGGGCTCCCTGCTCAGCAGGGAGTCTGCTTCTCCCTCTGACCCTCCTCCCTCTCATGTTCTCTGTCTCTCATTCTCTCTCTCGCAAATAAATAAAATCTTAAAAAAAAAAAAACAACAAAAAACCTCCTTGAGGTATCATTGGGTTTGGTGGTAAGAGTCATGCGAGAATAGTAAAACAATCAGAGAAATCGAAAAATTATATCTGCACTCACACAAAACAGTTTTTTTTTTTTTAATAAAGAGAAATTTAGAAATGTTATTTTTTTCCAGTCTGGTTGGGTGAAGAAATCACATTAGAAAACCAGTGTTTTCTATACACTGTTGTTGATAAAGTCACGAGAAGCGAACAGTTAAGCAAAAGCTCTTCCTTAGGCACACCACCAGAGAGATCATCCTCTGCCCTGCTCGGCGGGAGACTGCCGCTCCTGTCTGCTCAGCCAGGACGCTTGTCCTTTCATGTCTCTCCCTGGGAGCACGCACGGAGGTTGATGTGTTTTTCATTGCTTTTCAGCACGATTCTCCCCGTGCCTCCATTACCCGTTATTGTTGTGTGGGAGACACCGGGTGGCGTGCGGCCTCCCCTTTCATTGTGGGTGTGGAGCCTCCTCCGACAGTCCGTACATCTGCAGCTATCACCCCGGACAGTCTGGGTTCTCTGCCCAGTTCATCCTTTGCATCCTCATATTTCGGTCATTGTCTTGACTTGTCATGTTTATACTGCAAAATCGAATTTGCCTCTTAGCAGCCTGAGCCTTGGTAGCCTTGAACTTGGTTTTCCCCCAGCGTGTCGCCTTCCAGCTGGTGACATGGGATGGTTCCTGTGTCACCACCAGCTTATTTTTTCCCCTTTGTTTTCTTTTCTGATTCAGAATGACAGAACTATTTCAGTATTTCTTTGTGAAATTAGGAATATATAGATTGCTTTTCAAGAGTGTTCTCTTTTCAAAGGAATGTAAGATTAAGGTGCACACATCTGCAGTCTGTAAAAGGCCTTGAGGGTACATCTTTTCAATAAAGAGATTGTCTTTTTGTTTGCTTTGATTAAAAACAGCAGCATTCCCTGCTGCCAAATAACTCACCTGGGTTTTATCTCATCACTATAAATAAGCAGAGCAGGCATGCATCACAATGAGCTCCATTCAGAACATCAAGGCGAAAGTCTCCAAAAAGGCTCCCCATGGCCATGAGTCAGTTGCACTTTCAAGATCACAGGCAGCCAGTTTCTTAATATCTTTATTCTTAGCCATCTGGTCATACCGCTTCCTGGGACTGGGGTCCTCCTGCTCGGGTCCACTGAGCTCAAAGCTGTGTGTCCAGGCTCGTCTGTGGTGCTCAGGTGCACACAGTGCACGGCTGGCGGTTGACGTGCATCCCTGCCGGGGGGAAGGGCACTCCACTTTGCCAGTGCCTCTGGGATGGGCATGGCTGCGCACACTGAGTTCCAGAGGTCTGAGGTGGAGCACTCAGGAGTGCAGGAGGTTGGAAAAACAAAGAAGGAAGAAACAGTATACCAGCTCCAGAATGATGGTGATGGTGTTGTTGATGATGGTGATGATGGTGTTGGTGATGTGATGATGATGGTGGTGGTGATGGTGATGACAGATGGTGTTGATGGTGATGTGATGATGATAATGGCGGTAATGATGATGGTGATGATGATAGTGATGATGATGATGGTGATAATGGATGGTGTTGATGTGATCATGATGGTGGTGGTGATGATGATGGTGATGATGGTGTGGATGGTGATGATAATGAAGATGGTGGTTATGGTGATAATGGTGGTGATGATCATGGTGATGATGGTGTGGATGGTGATGATGATGAAGATGGTGATGATGTTGTGGATGGTGATGAGAACAAGGATGGTAGAAATGAGGATGACAATAATGATGACAGTGATTCCTATTGTTTGTAGAACTTACTCTGTTTCAGGTATATAATTGAAGCCTCAAGCCCTAGGATTTAGTCACTATTATGAGCCCAGTTAGTAGACTTGGAAACTCGCCTTAATGGAGTCTTATTCCTCTTGTTTGGGACAGTTCTTTTGGAAAAGCTATAATATGGACTATTCAAAGAGCCCTCTCATGAATCTATCCTCACATATGTGGTATTGAAGTCCAGATGCCATCCATCCCTGTCTGATGGCCCCATGAGGTGAGACGTAGGAACTGAGGCACAGTGCTCAGAGGAAGATGAGAGAAGATGAAAGAAGCTTAATAGGCCAGTCTCCACCAGGAGTATCAGAGCACTTTACACCATCCACGGTTAGATGGACTCTCTCAGAGTTCCCGAGGAAGGTGTGGGTTGAGGCACAAATATCATTGCTGATCATGATTTTGCTCTTTCCTGAACTGGGCAGAGCTTCTTCTGACAGACCAGAGTGAAAGAGGCACAAGCTCAGGGCAGTGATTCCTGAATAGACACCAGCGGGACCAACCTTACATACTTAATCTCAAAGCCTAGAGCTCCAAGATGTGTTGGGACTCTTTATGTTGTCTCTCTGAGGACTCTCTCAGTCCCTCAGAATCTCAGAAATTCCTAATCTGGGACAGGTTCTTGGGGAGAATTTGACCCACCTGATTCCTTATCAAACTGCTTTTCTGTGGTTCATCCACTCCCAACCCCGATTAGATTTCTGACTATACAACCATCTATCTTTCATTTAAAATCTATATTATGAATAAGGCCATAAAATTGTAATGTCTCATGTTACTTTTAAAAATGATACTCTATATTTTCTCTTCCAGATCTTTCTTGTTAAAATACTTGCTAAAGCAAATTTAATGGTTGCACTGGGTCTAAACTATAGTTGTTGTGATTTCAAATTCCATGTTCTTATGTCTACTTCCTGGGACCTGCCTTTATAGTATTGCAGATATATATATCATTATCTGATATCATCATCACAGTTCAATGCAGCCCTTCTCTGGCAGAAGTCAAGAGACAGAACCCAACTGCATGAAGGACCTGGGGTCCTTTTACCAGGTCCTGGTTTCTGGGCCAATGACATACCAGCTCTATGATCAATGCTTGGCAGTTCCTTGGTGAATGACTTCCTTGATATCTGGAAGATGTTTTTCTTTCTAAGATTGCCTTTTTTATTAAACTGGTTAAGTATTTTTATAATTGTTCCATCCCCCACCCTCATTATCTTCATCATTATGTACTCTTTTTAAACCAGTGATTACCTCAGAGAATGCAACAGGCACCCTGACTTATCAAGTCTAATATAAATTAATGCTTTTACTTGTTTCCAGCCACAGCAGGCAAGGTGGGGTGCCCTGACTGCGCGTAGCCTTGTTCCACCTCTTGTGTTATTGTTGTCACTTACTTTAATTGTGTATTATTTGCACTTGATGTGGACACTTCTATTTAGATTTGTTCACATGTTTGAAGTTTACCCTTCTCTTTCTTGTCTCAGGTCTTACCTGGAGTCATTTCTCTTCCACCGGGAGGAGTTCCTTCAGCCTTTCTGTCCGGGTGGTCCTCATACTGATGGATTCTGTCCATTTTTGCCTCAACATGTTTTAATTTTACTTTCATTCTTGAGATATATTTGTCCCAGAATTTTAATTTAAATTCTTGGTTTTGTTACTGTTGTTTGAAGACAGAACTTGATTTTCTCCTGGCTTCCATCATTTCTAGAGAACAGTCAGCTATAATTCTTACAGACACAGCTCTGATAGTCACTTGTCTTTTTTCTCTGCCTGATTTCTCTCTTGTTTTTCTACATTTTCCTACATTGTGTGTAGGTGAGGGGTTTTTTTGTAATTACCCTGTTTGGGTTTGTAGAGCTGATTGAATATGTGGCTTTAGGTCTTTCATTAGTTTTGGAATATTATCATAATTTCTTCTGCCTCTTTATTTTTCTCTTTGTGTCTGGGTCTTCAGTTGCAGGTAATGGAGACCTTCTTGCCACATCCCTGCCTCTCCTATATTCTTTCTGTCATCTTCATTATGCTGTCTGGGTAATTCCTTCTGACCGACTTGTCAGTTTGCTAATTCTGTTTTCCACTCTTCATAGTTTTCTGTTACATTCGTTAACGTGGTGTCATTGTATTATTTAGTTCTTGAAGATCTGCTTGGGCTTTTTTGTAGTCCTCTACAAAATTCTCTACAGAAATAGTTTCTAGTTCTGTGCAAAAATTCTCAGCTTGTCCTTTATTTCCTTAAGCACATTAAGCCCTGTTACTTTCCAACCTATGTCTGACAATGCCATTGTCTGGATTCCTTCTGGGATGAAGTTTCTCTCTAATGTTTTCTTATCTCCTCATGCGTAGTAATTTTTGACTGGGTGCAGACATTGTATTTGAAAAGTTGTAGAGATAATTTGAGGCTTGGTATGATGCTCTCTTCTTACACAGGGGACCATAACTAGGCGAGGGGATTCAAAGCTGGGGTTACCTTGACTCTCAGGGACAGGCGTGGATCAATGCTTGATTACCATCTTTTTTCTGAAGGTCAGTTTACTTCTGGTTTACCCTTATTCCTAGGGTTTTTTTTTAAAGATTTATTTATTTTTATTTTAGAGAGAGAGTGAGAGAGCATGTGAGCAGGGGAGAGGCAGAGGGAGAGGAAGAGAATCTCAGGCAGACTCCCCACTGAGCATGGAGCCCAACTTGGGGCTCAATCCCATGACCCTGAGATCATGACCTGAGTCAAAATCAAGAGTCAGATGCTTAACAGACTGAACCACCAGGCGCTCCACCTTTATTCCTAGGTTGCAACTCTTTGATGTTCCAACTCAATGCCTAGGTGTTTACAGAGCCACCCTCTGTGCCTGGAGTACCCTGAATTCCAGTTTTTGTCTCTATCCCTGGGAGTCTGTCAAAGGCTCTGGCCATCACTTCGTGTTCTTCTGCTCATTTCAGCAGGAGGAGAAGCTTCTAGGGTAAATGTCCCCAAATGCTAGACTCACCTGTTTTATTTTTCTCTCAAACCTTGGTTCTATATTTTTTATTGCTGTATTAGTTTTATGACAACTCTACATACATTTCAATAATATTTTCTCAGATTTTATGGCTGTTCCCATTGGGAAAGATTAGTCCGGTATTAGTGGAGCTGGAACTCACCTGTATCTTAACCATTTTTTAGATAAATCTATTTCATAGAAATGTTGCATATAATACATGGGAAAGCAATTGAACCTACCTGCCAATCTCCTTCTGTACAGCTATGATCATGTTAAAAAAGACAGTTCTCATGACTGCAATATTTTTGCTCTAGATTGTTCATGATACTCAGATACCCTGCCAACCTGATTGTGTTTTCTGGTATTAACTGCCATTGAAATCAGCATGGAGACGGTCCTCCCCTTAAACAGGGCACCGGATCATCTGGCTGCATCTGCCATGTCCTCACCTGCCCACAAACTCTGTAGAGTCTTGGCCACCATCGCTCCCCCTTCTGCCTTGAAGCTCAGATACTTTTACCGCTCAGGTATCCTTATGGCCTTCATCTGACTCGGCCTTTGTTTTACTGCACATGGTAGACAGTGATTTGAAACCCTTTCTGGCTCACTTTTATAGCCACCGTTTGCGGAGCCACAGTTGTATGCCTGGCGCTGCCTCCAAGAGCTCCCTTTTGGGTCTCAGGCACACCTCTTCACATTGCTTTGCGACTTTCATGCTTCTATGCTCACCTGACAGGTTAGGAAACAAGCCCGAAGAGGTTACATCAGTTGCACAAGGTCACACAGGGAGTCTATAAAGGAGCCAAGGTGTGAACTTAGGTTGGGCTGGCTCTAAGGTCTGTGCCCTGGGTCTTGCACCACACTACTTTGTCAAAGTATCAGCACAAACGGAATCACCTCAGTTTCCAGAAAGGACAACTTAGGTATATAGAGGTATTTATTCTTAGGAATCAAGAATGTCTAATGCTATTGACTTTGATTTTATTTAATAGGACTTTAGCCTAGAAAACTCAAATATATTACTGCCTGCAGGTGGACAAGTAGCACCTTCTATGGACATTCTTTACTACTTACCTTTCACCCCTGTATATGTGTGCATGTGCAATTGGTAATTTAATGAGTCAGCTTGGCTGTGCCAGACCCAATGTTTAGTCAAACACCAGTCTAGGTGTCCCCATTTAAGTACTTTTTTAGAAGTAATTAACATTTAAATAGACTTTGATTAAAGCAAATTTTCTTGCTTAATGTGGGTGGGCCTCATCCAATCAGGTGAAGGCCTTAGAAGGAAAGACTGAAGTTCGCTAAGAAGGAATGCTGTCTGCAGAAGGCCTTCAGACTTGAGCTGCAGTGTGAACTCTTCCTTGGGTCTCCAGCGTGCCAGGCTTCCCTGAAGATTTCAGGCAGGCTACATCTCACAATTGCATGAGCCAATTCCTTAAATAAATCTCTCTCTCTCTCTCTTTCTCTGTCTATACATATCCTATGGTTCTGTTTCTCTGGAGAACCTGACTAATACATTATGTATGAAAAATATTTTATTTGTAAATAATTTACTGAGTTAATCCCAAGCCTCTGTAGACATCCTCTCATTTAATAGCATTTATGTTCTGAGGAAAAGTTCTGTAAGTGGAATGTGGTTTCATCTAGAAACAGTGTTTTCAGGACCTCCTATCGAACGCTCGACCAGTTTTCCAAAAGACCAAAGCCTGATATTATTTGAAACGGTTGGAAATGCTCGCGGGACAACCACGGGCTATGGTTTGCCAGCCTCTAGCCTGTCGCCTGGTCAAGGTTGTCTGGTGCGCAGATGCTGCAAACGTGTGAGTTCTGGGTCAGCCCCAGCGTGTGCGTGAAGGCATCGGTGTCTAGCCAACACTGTGCTTCCAGCTGAGAACCTGAGGCTTTTATTCATGTAAGCCTTCCATTGAAAACATTTTTTTTTCATTTAGTGGAAGCATCTTTCAGCTTTGTGTTGGATTTCTAGAACATGGAGGAACCTCAGGAGGTTGCATGTGTCTTTATTTTCAAGGTGGTTTGTCTTTCAGATGCTCAGCATGAATTCTGCAGGCCGACGTCTCACTCAGTGTTGCTCAAGGATGGGAGCTGAGTGCTTTCTCATCTGGCCACCAAGGCGGCTGTCATCACAGAGCAGGCAGATGCCGGGCTTTGAGTTACAGAAAGTGCCCTGAAACTAGCCAGGCCACCCTCAGGACAAGACTGATGGGGCCGGAAGGGGAGCTGGAGTGACCAGATGGATGGAGAAAGCCCTTGGTCCTTGTCACATCCTCTGGAAACGTATACTTCAAGGTTGGGTGGAGAAGGAGCCCCACCAGGCTCTCAGACTGGAGTATGTCTCAGGCACCCCCTGTAAGGTGGCTTTTGAACAACCATGATATAAAGTGTTTATCTTAGTTCGGCCATTGTTGGTCTCTGGAGTCAATGAAGGAAGAGGAGCAGAAGAAAGATATCATTTTACTCTTTAAGTGTGAGAAAAGCAGCAAGCATCTACCTCCACGTTTTACCCAATTCTGATTTCCCTAACCTTGTGTCATGGTGGTTTTTTCAGCAAGACAAGATGGGTCACTTCACACACTGGGCTCATGCGCTTGCATTGTTCTCAGTGACAAAAGGAGGCTCAGAATGGAAGTGTGGACACCACTGTGCAGAGCAGATTCCCTTTAAAGGCAATCAGCATTCATGAGAGAAAGAATGAGCGCAAGCACAGCTCTGGCGGGGAGGCCTCTTTCCAGCTATCTTCAGGGTCCGATTTTGTCTGACTTTGCTCTCTACAGCTGGAATGCTCTGATGGGAGGTGCAGACTTGTTTTCAATAGCAGGGGTGACAGTGATAAATCTTTCCTATTCACAAGCCACTCATTTGGGAGGCCTCGAGAGCACATAGGAAATCATGGAAATCATGGGGAGCCTCCATGTTTCACATGCCTCCATTTTGAAGGAGGGATCTGTCTGTCGTTAGGAGAGCTTCAGATTTCTGTTAAATGGTGACATAAGAAACAAAACAGTAACTCATGTTGGGCGCTGGTGACGTCAGTGGTGCCCGTGGACAGGACTGGCCCCCAGGCATGGGTCCGTCAGGGGCCCGGCAGAAGATAAAATCCAAGTCAGATGGTTCAGGAGACCTTGAGGAGAGGTTTGTTCTCAGATGTGTGGGCTTCTTTGAAGAAAACGAGGGAAGATTACTGTTACTCCCCAGACCCGGAGGGCCAAGGTGGCGAAGTGTCCCTCCTTGACCACACTCCAGTCAGGGCTCTCTGAGCCTTCTTCCCAACTGGACCCCGACTTTTGGACTTCCCTGTCCATCTCTGCCTCATGCAATTTTAGCAAAAGCCCTGCTAAGTTGGTTTAGCCAGGACCGCCCACCCTGTGCAGTGTGGTTACCCTCAATATCTGCAAACACAGATAGAGAGCATATTAGAGCTTTTTAAACGCACGCAGGACTGAATGAATTCCACTCAAGGCATAAAGTTTTAGAAGCAACTATAGCACAAAGTTAGAACATGACTCTCTTTACATTAATTCACAGTAGAGTAAGGGTGTGAGTCCAAGACCCCGGATGCTGGAACTCCCCTCTCCTTGTCCCCATCTCCATGAGATCCAGGATAGTTGGCTTTCCCCAGGGACCGGCTCTTGGATGGCGTGGGCACAGTTATACACTGATGTATGGCAATGGAAAAGAAAACCAGAAGTGAGTTGCATGTTCTTGATTAATCCACGTTTTTCCTTCTCTGTGACATTTGTACCTTATAGCCCACAGCACAGGGACCCCCAGAGGGTCAAGAAGAGATAAATGCCCATGGTGGGAACACATGCTTCTTAGAATAACAGCAGACAGGACGTGGAGTGTATATGCCTGAGTATGTGTGCGCACCCGAATGTGTTCGTGTTGGGAGGTGTTACCGGTTTAATTGTGCCCCTCCCCCAAATTCATATATTGACATTGTAACCCCTAGTACCTCAGAATGTGACCTTATTGAAAAACAGAGTCCTTGCAGGTGTATTTAGTTAAGATGAGGTCATGCTGGAGTAAGTGGGCTCCTGACCCAACATGACGAGCGTCCTTATAAAAGGTGGGGGGGATTTGAACAGAGGCATGCATGCAGGGAAGATGAAGGCAGAGGCTGGGGTGATATATTCACAAGCCAACAAAGGCCAAAGATTGCCTGCAAACCAGAAGTCAGGGGAGAGGTAGGAAACATTCTTCCTGAGGCCTCAGAAGGTACCAACCCTGTTGGCACTTTGATCTTGCCCTTCTGGCCTCCAGAACTGGGAGAAAATACATTTCTGTTGTTTATGCCACCTGGTCCGTGGTACTTTGCATGACAGTTCTAGCTCACTCTATCTTCTATGTCCATCTTTGTGTGTGCTTTGTATGTCTATAAATATGTGCACCACACACACACGCACATGCACATTGAGCGCATCTTCCAAATGTATAAAGAAGTCCCTACATGCTCCCACCTACACCCCAAAGTCCTTGTTGGCTTCCTTTCCCCCTCCTCAGGGGGCAAGGAGTAGCCTGGGATCCATGTCAACCCTAGCCCACACGGCAACCAACCCTTCCCTTCTGATCCCGGCTCTGCAGGCGTCTTCCCATCACAGAGCTGGGCCCTGTGGGAAGTGACCACACCCCTCAGCAAGGGCCTGGGCTTGGGCACTGACACTGGCCTGTCCTCTGACATGGAGGAGCTCCCCTGACCCCGACTCCAGTACCCAACTGAATGTTAGATCCCAGGCTTAAAAACAGACCAGGTTCCTAAGGAGGAAGTTAAGGAGACAGTGAGGGGTTTCAGGTCCATGTAAACGTGGGCCGGGGATGCGTGCGGTGTGAACGCTCGCCTGCTGTGCTCTCTTAGCATGTGGGACGCGCATTTCACAAAGCAGGTGTTTGCCGGTGTGTCTGTGACAATCGCAGATGTCAATCACTGAAGCAGCCAGACGCAGACGCGGCCCTCTGTGTCGACTCCATGTGTGTTTTTAGACAAGAACAGGGGCACACACCTGAGGAGCCTAGAAAGATTTATGATTTTTGAACCTTTATATATTAGTCAGTTCAGTTTTCTTTTCAGTTTCATTAAAGCCTTCTGCTGTTGTTTGAACATTTAAAACAAAACCCATGTTAGCATTTAAAACAACCTTAAGATGGAAACTATCTTTTGTTAATGGTTAGATAGCTTCCAGTTGGCTATGGTAATTTTTAAACCCTGCTCCAAACCAGAGAAAATAACCCAGATTGTTGTTAAAAACAAGACAACAACTCAAAATGGAGTTGCTTATGCTAAGGCCCACATCACTGAACCAAGAACTAACTTACTTAGAATTTGGGCTCTCTCAGAAATGGAAGCTTAAGTGAGTCAATCAGAAGTCAGTTCATTGGCACTGATATCATGTAGGTGATCTGCCTGATACACCCTGTAGGGGCCAAGACCCTGCCCCAAACTGCACCACTTTGACATACTGATTATTTATTTTGAATTAAAAGATACTTAAGAACAGCCAGTGCAAGAAGAATACTCTAACCCCCACTTTGCCTCTAGAAGGCAGGAAATAAATATCCCGTGTGAAAGGTACCCGGAGGTAAAGAGACACCCTTACCACTGGAGATATGGAACTTCGAGCCCAGAAGGCTGTATAAAGACCCCTTGTGGAAGGAGCCGAGATGTCCTTCAACAGATGAATGGATAAAGAAGATGTGGTCCATATATACAATGGAATATTTCTCAGCCATCAGAAAGGATGAATACCTACCATTTGCATGGACAGATGAAATTGGAGGGGATTATGCTGAGTGAAATAAGTCAATCAGGGAAAGACAATTATCATATGGTTTCACTCATATATGGAATATAAAAAACAGTGCAGAGGATCATAGGGGAAGGGAGGGAAAACTGAATGGGAAGATATCAGAGAGGGAGCCAAATCATGAGAGACTCTAGATTCCTGGAAACAAACCGAGGGTTGTGGAAAAAGAGGGTGTAGGGTGATGTGGTAACTGGGTGACAGGTATTAAAGAGAGCACGTGATGTGATGAGCACTGGGTGTTATATTCAACTAATGAATCATTGAACATTATATCAAAATGATATAATCAAAATGATTTACTATACCTTGGCTAATTGAATTTAAATTTTAAAAATGAAGAAAAAAAACCCTCTTATTACTTTTTACTAAAAGTAAAAGCCCAAATTCTGTTTAGAATACCTTACTAATTGAAGCTCCAAAGTTACTTTTTCCTTATCAATTCCTCATAGATTTATTTTCTGTCTAAAAAGTGTAAAAACCATCTGCCTTGGTCATTTTTTGGGTCTCAGTTTCATTATTGGGTCTCTGAGTACACATAATAAATCTTTGTGGTTTTTTTCTCCTGTTAATCTGTGTCATGTCAATCTAATTATTAGACAAGCTGGAAGAATTTTGGAGGGTAGAAGGGATTATTTTCCTTTTCTACAACCCCTTCCAACCCCTAAAGGAAAGTGACCTTGCAATAACCAACCTGTTTTTGTTTGTTTGTTTGTTTGTTTGTTTGTCACCATAATTTCCTTATTTATGCTGCCCTGTGCCTACAAAAATCTTAATTTTTTTACAGGACCTCGGAACTCCTTTCTAGCTGTTAGTTTGGATGTTGCTGATTTGAATGGATTTCTGCTCAAATAAACTCTTAAAAATGTTAATAGGCCTCAGTTAATCTTCTAACACTGCCAAAGGGGAAAAACACATTCACATGCAATTAACGTATACTGATGAGCAAGGGAAACTATGTCCAAAGTCTGTCTGCCTGGACACACCTGTCCTCCTTTGCAGAGAATATCTTGGTTGAAGTAGGTTCCATATTTTTCCAATGACTGACCCTGTGAATTGGACTGTGGGATTGACAAGTTGCTGGAACATTCTGGAACCCTGGTCTACCTTTCCTGGCAATATCAGAAAAGAAGGGGGTGCTAGAGTGTGTAGACAAGTCAGGTCCAACCACAGGATGACAGGAGACTGAGCTCAAGGTGGGGTCTGCAGACAGGTGGAAGCAATGAAGCTCACCTTCAGGGCTCCACCATCTCCCATTTGAATTCCTCCTAGCCCACCCCTACCTTCTTTTGTTGAAAACCACCTCCTTTTCTGAATGGCTATGCCTTTCCTTCTTGTCTTCTGCCTGTGCAAGCTCTCTCTCTCTGGACTGACCCAGGCTTTGGTAGGAAGCACAATGTGGTTTAGGTAACTCAGCTGCCGGACACCTGTCCCATATGCTATTCCCTTTGCTGAGGGTCATGCCGACCTAACAGATGACATCTCATGGTACTCTGTCTCCTCTCCAGGACCATCTCCAGACAAGGTTTTGAGTTCAGAGTGGGGCATTCATTGATGCCAGTGGTGGAGACAGGGTTGGGGAGGGAGGTCTTAGGGTCCCAATGGATAGATAGTCACCTTTGCCGAGGGCTGGCGATGACCGTGATTACACTCAGTTCTTGGAGTCATAGTGAAGTGAAGCTGCGTGGAGCGACTAAAAATGAAAATGATAGAACAATTCGCTGGGCCAGTGACCAGGAACTGACTTATGTTCATTGACATGTATTCATCGATCCTGTCCCAGACCTGGGAAAACCAGCGCCAAGGCTGGATGATGTAATTTACCATCCACAAACACCTGGCTTTGGCATCATTTTTCCTGTTTGTTTGGCTTTATTTTCCACAAGTCAATAGATTCTGAATGGTGTTTCATACTTAACTTCCTTCCCATTCAAGAGAACTCATTTCATCAGATTGTCCTAAGTGAAGGGTCCTAAAACATGTTTTCTTATTTGAAATTGGGACAAATTCATATAATATAAAATCCACCTTTTAACAACTTCAAATTCTACATTGTAGTGATTTTTAGTACACTGATGATGCACGCAACCATCACCTCTACCTTGTTGAGGAATATTTCCATTGCCCCAAAGGGAAACCCTTACCAGTTGGTGCTCACTCGCCATCGCCTGCTCATCCAGACCCTGGCGATCACTAATCTATTTCTGTCTCATCTGCTTTGCATACTCTGGACATTTCATATACGTTGAATTATACAACACATGGCCTCCGCGTCTGGTTTCTTTCACTGAGAGTCATATTTTCAAGGTTCATCCATGCCGCAGCATGCATCAGAGCTTTGTTCCTCTCTATCGCCAAGCAATGTGGACAGACTGCTCTTGCTTACCCATCCATCACTGATGAATATTTGGGTGGTTTCCACCTTTTGATTTTTATTACATGCATATTTTTTTTTAGCGGACTTCTTCTTTGTTGTTTTCACCACGATTTAAAAACATACAGAACTCATTCTTCTTGCAGACGCATGCTAGACTCCAAATTCCCTGTAGCCTCGTGTCCGGGGTTAAAGAGGGGCCTGCGTTCTCTTAGGATCCCATTGCCAATCAGGACAAGATAAGGCATCCAGAAGGAAGCTGACTTCTACAAAGCAGTGCAGCCTCATTTGAGGCAGGTAGGAATGTCGGCCTCCAGAACTCTTGCTCAAAAGACTGACATGTGGGCTCTGCTGAAGTTAGTTCTCTATGGCATGTCCCTCCCCTAGGCATTCACACGTTCTGGAACTATCCCCACCCAGATCACTGTGTAATGAAGACGTACCGCATCTGCCAGGGGCGTCGTGAGCAGGAAGACAGTGCTTCAGCTGGAGGTGAACACAACAGCGCGTCACCTACACGCGTCCCTGTTCTGACGTGTGACTATTAAAATCCTGTACTTGGGAGAAAGAAGACAGACCCCAGGATTAGAGTGTGAATGGTTCTGACCTCAGAGGTGGCAGTGGTAACCTTGGTTTCCCCACCTCTGCTCTATGGACATTTTGGCCTCGATTATTGTCCTAGGGGCCATCCTGCGCATTGCAGGGTGGTGAGCTGGTCCCTGCCTCCCAAGACCAGAGCTCACAGAACCACTCCACCTCTCTTCAGTCATGACCATCAGAAACATCTCTGGACACTCCCAATGTCCCCTGAGTGGTGTGTGTGTGTAAGGGGGTCATCTCTGCTTGAGAACCACTGGGTGAAATTAAATAAACAGACTTCTTATTCCCAAAACCTCTCACCTGGGTCTTAGAGGGAAGGAGGGATAGAAAAAGCAGCAAGAAACCACAGGTGGAAGGGGGTTCTCTGGAGAGAGGAAGCCACACCAAGTAAGATGTGTGCTTGTGTGTTTGTTTAGATTCAGAGGGTTTTCTTATCTGGGGACACTTTTTAACACAGTGGCTGATTACGGGTTCAGGGCTCATTACTCCCAGATTGCCTGTCTGCCTCTGCTCATTAGAAGAGCCTTTCTTTGAAATCTGTTTCTGGTTTTTGCCCTCTTTGAACAGAATAGTGAACGAGGTCTCTGGGATTAATGGCTAAAGCCACTCTGTTCTGATCTTTCTCCAGGGAAAACAAATCACCATGTTTTCTAAAAGGAAGACGCTTAAATGGAAACACTAGCCGTGGCGGGTGAGCCCCCATCAGAGAGTTCCAGTGGAAATCCTTTGGTGGACTTTCCTATCCTTTTCTCAAGCACCTTTGGAAAGAAAGTGTCAGATAGGTAAATAAAGTGTACCATCAGACTCCTTTGACACAAAATATCATAGAGTTGTGATCAGAGTCTCAGGTGGGAGTCGCCTCTGCCTCAGTACAACCCCCCCCCCCATGGTGTTTCCCACATTGAAGCTGCCCAGGACCCTGGCATGGTCCTCCGTGGATCTCTGTCCTTCCTTTGCTCCATCTGGAAGTTTCTATTCACCTGCTGTGTGCTGCTCTCCTTTTGACTTGGCGTCTGTGCTTTCAGCCGCCAAAGCTGTGGGGATGGATGGCTGTGTCCTCAAGCCCTGTTCCTGGCCCGCCCTCCGATTCTCTCTTCCTCCGCCCAGAGCGATTCTTCCCGCTTTGTTTAAACATTGCCCCCGCTCCGAGTCATTCTGCTAAATCCCTTCTGCTCTACTTTAAAATCAGGGCTCTTACATGTGTTCTTCCTTGTGCTTTTGTCTTTTTGGCATTAACCGATACGCTAACAGGAGTCAGCAGACTGGGGGCAGCTACCGTCTGCCACTAACAAGCTCTGTGACCTTGCTCGGGCCACGGGGGTCTCCCCTCCCTGCCTCTTCTGGAAAAGAAGGCTGATGTTTTCTGCCACAGAGGTGTAGTTAGGAGATGATGAGATGCTAGTTTTTAAAGTGCTTTGTGAAGTGAGCCTATAAATGGAAAGCCGTGTCTATATTTACCTTGTTTCCATCGCAGCCCACGCCTCTATCCTGCTGTCTAGCACATTCTCCTTACCCTACTTACTCCTAGCTGCTTTTCCATTTCTCCTTATCTCCAATTTCTCATTTGTTCCATGTAATATTCTGTAAAGAGCTTGGAAATAAATGCAGACTCCAGAACATCTGCCTCTGAAAGGTCCCTGGTACCGAGCTCTGCTGGAAACAACGCCTCTCCGGCAGAAGTGCCCACTTGCCTCAAGCAGATGGTCCTCTTCTGGATGAAAAGCTTCTCTCCAGAGACACCTGCGAGCCCATCCTCACCTCCGCCCCCCGCGGGACCATCAGGCCAAGAACATGCACTAAGATCCACAGCTCCTGCCTCGTCGCCCCCTCCCTTCTTTGCCTGTGTCCCTTTTGGGGAAAGGGATACGAGGGGAGAGACAGGGAGAAGGGCAAAGGAGAGACTCGATCTGTACAGACCGGGGAGAGCAGCGTCTAGCCGGGACACGCCACCAGGACTCCTCCTTGTGTGGGCTCTGCATGGCCGTGGCCGTGGTGGCTTCCTGGGAGGCCAGGGTCAGCAAGAAAGGGCTGGCCCATCCGCGGGCAAGGTCCACACAGGTGCTGGGCCTGGCTGAGGCAGCACATGGGCGGGGAGTCTGGGCTCCTGCTCAGCCCAGCGTTGGTTACTCTCTTCTTTGTGGTTGTTCACCACTCAACGATGTGAGCAGCTTCCTGGCACTTTTCCCCTTTTGTGCCTCCGTGCTGACCAGAGGGCGACTTGAGTGCTTGTAGTGGTGAAGGGACGCTGGCGAGGCAGCTTTGCGGGCAGCCCCTGAGCTGCGGCGTGCACCTCGCGCCCGCACACTCAGAGCAGTCGGACGTGAGTGTCTCTCCTTTTCCTCTCTCCCCGTGTGTCCTTCAGCAACCCCTGCTCTGAGTTCACTGGCAAAGGACATGTCCATCTCGGCAAACCTTCACAGCCCGTGTGGCTTTGACAATGGGTCAGCTACAGAGACGGAATCTTCAGAATCGTGTTCTCCTAGGGGCACAGAGAGCAGGGGCCGTCTCCGGGGTCGAAGGAGGTATTCTTTCTCTCTGCCATGTCATCCCTGCCCAGTGGGCTCCAGAGGGCTCTGTCTGCCGGCATCATTCAGTTGAGACTAGTAACTTTATTTAGGCTGGATAGTTTCTACCATCGGTGACTCAACCATCCTGCCCGTTCTAAAGGCAATTACTGGGAGCTGATAGTGCTCGATAGGGATGTGAGGACCCATCATTTCATTGTGCCCTGTGAATTCACAATGGCCAAGCGTCCTTGTTGGGCCATCACATTAGGAATGGGACTTTCAGACTTTTTCAAGGGAGCTGACTCTTTCAATCTCTGGGATAAGGAAGTATGAAGGGAGTGTTACATTTTCCAGTATGCAGTTAGTTTTAAAATTGAAAAGAAGATGAGTTGATGTGGAACACAGTTGGAAGTGGAAGAAAAGAAGGGACAATTATCCTTGGGGTCTGGCTGGGGCAAACAGAGAGAAGGACATAAGGATGGAGACGGCAGCTTCAGTCTGGAGAGAGAAGACAAGTTAGCAGAGCTTCTCTGGAAGGGAGTTCAGCTACAGCTACTCAAACTCTGGGAATTTTGCAAAATCTTGGGCCCAGGGATCCTACTTCAAGGAAGTTATTCTGAGGCATATTTGCAGGTTATCTCATTTACAAAACCGTAAGCGTGTTTATTATGTTGCTCCTGATAATAAAGAAATATGGACACCTTACACAGAAAAGGTTGACTGATGACATTATAGGAGAATATTTATAGTTCCCTTATTGCAGAACTTATTCTATTTATTAAGTAAAGCCAAAAGGTTTAAAAAGCAGCATACGCAGCTACAGTAATAAAAATGGCATAAAGGTAGACATATAGGCCAATGGAATAAAAGTGAGAGTGCAGAATAAACCCATACCTTTATGGTCAATTCATTTTCAGCAAGGGTGCCAAGGCTGTTCAATAGTCACCTCTTCACTGGGGAGAGAATCATCTCTTGGAGAGGTGCTGTTGAGATGACTCGATTTCCACATGCAAAACAGTGAAGTTGGACCCCTACCTACACCACATACAGGTATGAACACAAAACGGACCAATGATCTAAATATAAGAGCTAAAATCATAAAATTCTTAGAAGAATACATTGGGGTACATATTCATGACCTTGGATTTAGCAATGGACACCAAAAGCATGAAGAACAACAAAAAGCAGAAAAATTGGACTTCATCCAAATAAAAACTTCTGTGCATCAAAGGACATTATGGAGAAGAGGAAAGACAACATACAGTCTGGAAAAAATAGTTTTTTGTTTTTTTTTTTAAGATTTTATTTATTTATTTGACAGAGAGAGACACAGCGAGAGAGGGAACACAAGCAGGGGGAGCTGGAGAGGGAGAAGCAGGCTTCCCGCGGAGCAGGGAGCCCGATGCGGGGCTCGATCCCAGGATGCTAGGATCACAACCGGAGCCGAAGGCAGATACTTAACGACTGAGCCACCCAGGCGCCCCTGGAAAAAATAGTTGTAAGTTACACATTGATCATTACTATATACTTCAAAATATGTAAAGAGCACTTAGAAGTCAACAACAAAAAGACAAACAACCTAATTTAGAAAGTGGGCAAAGAATGTGAATACGGACTTTTCCAAAGAAGGCATACAAATGGCCAACAAGCATATGAAGAAATGCATCATTAGTTATCAGTCAAATTAAAATAAAAACCATGAAATACCATGTTAGGCCCTCCAGTATGGCTGTAGTAGTTATAAAAAAGAAAAGAAAAGGTAAATAACATGCATTGGTGAGGGTGTGGAGAAATTGGAGCCTACGTACATTGCCAGTGGGGAGAAAATGGTTCGGCCTCTGTCTAAAACAATTTGGCAGTTCCTCAAAAAGTTAAACACAGGATTATCCCATGACCTCCCCCCGCCATGCCTAGGTATAGACTCAAAAAGTTGAAAACAAGTACTCAACAAGTGCGTGTCTATAGCTATCAATACATGTACAAGAGCCAAAAGGTAGGAACAGCCCAAATGTCCATCCACAGATGACTGAATAAAGGGTAGTATGCCGCACAATGGGATCTGATTCCACCATAAAATGGAACGGGGTACTGTTTCACGCTATAAAGTGGATGAATGTTCACAAGTATCGTGCCAGCTTCAGGCAGACAGACATAAAAGGGCACATATTGGATGATTCTATTTATATGAAATGTCCAGAATATACAGATCCACGGAGACAGAAGGTAGACTAGTTGTCAGAAGGTTCAGGGCGGGAGGAACGTTTAATGATGAGTGGATTTTCCTTCAGAGGATAAAGACGTTCTGGAACTAGACAGAGGTGGTGGCCGCACAACAATGAAAGTACTAAATGCTACCCAATTCTTCACATGAAAATGGTTAATTGTGCATTATGTGAATTTCACCTCAATAAATTATTTTTTAAACTGCAATCTATGCAGTATCATATTTTTGTCAAAGGTTGGCAAGAATGTGGAAAAAGGGGCACCCTCTTACACTGTTGGTGGGAATGCAAGCTGGTGCAGCCACTCTGGAAAACAGTATGGAGGTTCCTCAAGATGTTAAAAATAGAGCTACCCTATGACCCAGTGATTGCACTACTGGGTATTTACCCCAAAGATACAAATGTAATGATCCAAAGGGGCACATGCACCCTAATGTTCATAGCAGCAATGTCCACAATAGCCAAACTGTGGAAGGACCCGAAATGCCCTTCAACAGATGAATGGATAAAGAAGATGTGGTCCATATATGCAGTGGAATATTACTCAGCCATCAGAAAGGATGAATACCTACCATTTGCATCGACATGGATGGAACTGGAGGGGATTATGCTAAGTGAAGTTAAGTCAAGCAGGGAAAGACTATTATCATATGGTTTCACTCATTTGTGGAACATAAGCAATAGCATGGAGGACATTAGAAGAAAGAAGGGAAAAGTGAAGGGAGGGAAATCAGAGTGGGAGATGAACCATGAGAAACTATGGACCCAGGGGAAAAAAACTGAGGGTTTCAGAGGGGAGGGGTGTGGGGGGCTGGGGTAACAGGGTGATGGGTATTAAGGGGGGCACGTGTTGTGATGAACATTGGGTGTTACACGCAACTAATGAATCACTGAACACTACGTCAGAAACTGATGATGTACTGTACAGTGACTAAATGAACATAATTTAAAAAATAAAAGTGTGTGCACATACATTCATACGGGACAAATTCTGCTCGATGGTTTTACAAAAGCGCCAACAGTGGTTTCCTGCGGGAGGCGGGTTACAGGACGAGAAGCGAAGCTGCAGCCCTGGGCTGGGGCCAGGTCTAGAGGGGTCCGCAGTGGCCTGGTCACTTCTTGGCTTTGTGATGGGGCAAGGTATTCCCTTCTGCCTCAGAGCTGTAAGTTTTACAGGAGCTGACACATTTAAACCTTCCGTGGGGAGGAAGTGTCATCGGAGAGGGGCGGGCTCAAGGGTGAAATTCATGGGCGCAGAGCCGGTGCACGCGCACACGGCCTCCGGCTGATGGGCGCGCCCGACTCCGCTCCAGCTTACTGTCCCCACAGAAGCCGCTCTGCGGACCTTTCCCGGGCAAAGAGAAACAGGGTCTGAGAAAAGCAGGCTGTGACAACATTCGGGGCACTCAGGTGACACGGAGCACGCGGAAGCGCAGGATGGGGTTCAGCTGTGGATGGGGCATTTTAGAGCCGTTTTTAAAAGGGTGGCTGGACTGTGCAGAGTTGAACCCAGGATCAGTAAGTAGCTGGAGACATGACGGCAAGGGAGGTGGCGGGCCATTTGTCACTGCTCTCCAGCATCCCTGCAGGGGACCAAGATGGGAGGAGATGTCCTGGGGATAGTCAGGAATTCCTCAGCAGCTGGGGACGCCGCCAAGACCTATTTGGTTTCAGGCCCTCCCTGGGTCAGAATGTCTCCAGCAGCCGGGCCTCACTTCCTGATCATCCGTGTTTTCACTGGAGCGCGTGTGTGTTTGCGTTCAGTGCAACGGAGACTGCTCTCCATGCTAGCTGCTCCCAGAGACACCCGAGGGAGGTGTGAGGCAGACTGGGGGGGGGGGGTGGTCCCTACAAGGGGTCCCAAGGCATGAGCCGTAGGGCCTCAGCTCACTCACCAAACTGGCCACTTCTGGTTTCTCTGTGGAATGGAGACCTTCCGGGAGATCAGGGGCGGGGGGCAGGGGGTGCACTTGGACCCTTCACACCTGGTTCCCTTCCATACTCTGTCTTGGGAAGTAGGTCACTAAATCCAGCCCACACTCAGGAAGGGCAGCACCAGCCCACATGGGGCTCGGGAGGGAGAGTACCTGTAAGATGGAGTGTTGCAATAGCCTTTTGCTTGGTTGATTTCCTCTATGGTATCCAAATATGTGTTCTAATTAACCTTGGGGTTCGGGGGTGGGCATGGATTCTTTCTACTCAGGTTAAAGAAAAATCACCAAACTAAGGACATTATTTTTTTTACGTTCCTGATCTCTAAGGCATTTGATAAAATGAACCGCTCCCTCTTTCTGGACACTAGTTTCCTTGATGTCCTTGACCCTGGCAGCACTTTTCTGCCCAGACCAGCAACCATAACCTCTATGCCCCGGTCTCCAAAGACTGTCCCTTGTACAACGTAATTTATTTCCTGAACATCCTGGATGTTCTTTTTCTTTTTTTATCATAAAGCCCACAAGCCTAATGACTGAGCTTTTGTTCTTTCCCCCAAATAAATCCCCACCCTGAACCTCCATGTGTTTATACAGTGAGTGATTTTCAAGCTTCAGTTATGTTTATTTTCCTTCTTTTTCCTACCTCCCAGATTAATTCATCACCAAGTCTTAAACAGAATTGTATATGCGTGTATTTTTAATTTCTGATACCTCTCTGTGAAATAATGGGTGGAAATGGTCTTTGGGGTTAGACAGACCCAAGGGCAAATGCTGGTGTGTTACCTGTGCTTTGTGTGGTGAATTACTGGACCTCTCTAAGTCTCTGTTGGGTCTCCCACATGGGCATCACGTACTTTCAGAGGGTGTGAGCACAGTGGGCCCGTCGCATGAAGGCGTGCTGGGCTGTCAGGCGGTGGGCTCGGCCCATGCTGGGCCCTCCTGGTGGCCGGAGGGCCCTTCCCTTCCCTGCTCTGTGCCTTAACTCCTTGTTCCGGTTCCTCACCAGCCGTGCCCTGTGGAGGTGATCACAGTGACGGCGTCTCACATGGAAAGTACCACGTCCCTCACCCCGTGGCCTCGCCCACAGCCTCATAGAGTCCAGATTCCTCAGTGGGCTATCCCAAGCCATCACGATTTGTCTCCATCCTCACTTCCAGCCATATGTCTTTTATCCACAGCGTCCTGGATCACATGCTTGTCTGCAATCATTTCTGGCCTGTTCCTTCTTCTCAGTCCTTGCTACCTGGAGCTGCCTCTGGAAGCTTCTCGCCTTCCACCCATCCACGGGACCAAACCCTACACCCTAACTCCATTTCAACTCTGTCCTCTGCCGGAGGCCTCGTGGCCCGTCCAGCCGACAGCAGCTTCTGGTGCTCCTGCGGCCACAGCACGTCTCCTCTCCGTGAGCTCCCGGGGACCCGCCGCTCTCTGCCTGCCCCAGTCTCTGGTTGAGCCCAGGGGGGCTGCCAGGCAGGGTGCAGGAAAGAAGAATGAGAATATAATGGTCCGATGGGAGGAGGCAGAGCAGGACTGCCACTCCCTGTCAGGACGCCGGCTCTGTGGGAGCCTCAAACTATCCCTCAGATGCCAAACAGCACCTTTTCCCCCTACTAACCCTTGAAGTTGAGTTCTAAAAGAAAAAGATGACACACCTCAGTCGTATAAAACACACTGGGGTCACTCTGGTGCTTTTTTTTTTTTTTTCCTTAAACAAGAATTTATTTTCAGGACTGTGGTTTTACTATCCGGGGCTCTTGATTCTTTACAGACTTCACAAAACCACTGTGAGCGACCTCGCTGGAGGAAGGCAGGCCAGGCCACCGCGGGGCTCCGGGCACCTGGCGAGGTGCCAAGGCAGGCTCACTGCTGACGTTCATGGTCAGGGTAGGTTATAATCCAGGGCACTTAGGGCTACAGGTGCTGAACAAAACACATTCTCTCCCTTGGTCTTGGCCACCGTGCCTTTCTGAGGACCTGGGGGCAGGCCAGTTTGAATACGGATTCTCAGACTCTCCCAGGATAGAGAGAGGGGGCTCCAGGCTCGCCCCACAGCCCCAGGGGCCTGTGCTCAGGTACCCCAAGTGTGGGTCTGTGCTTCCTCCACCCGCACCTTCATCCTCCGGCTGGGGCCTCCCTCTCTGGTGGTGAGGTCTAGCTGGGCACACCAAGCCCGGGAGATCGGCTGGAAGGGGCACATGGCTGGGTGGCTGGGGAATTCTGGGTCCCTGAATCTCGTGTCCATGTCCTGGAAGGGGTAGGCACGGCTCTCAGTGGGCACACTGTCTTAAGAACACTTGCTTGTCATTATTAACTCATTGCAGAACAAAATAGGGAAAAGCGTGGACTCTAAGCAAAGAGGTAGTCCTTTGGTTAGGGGGCATTTGGATCCCTGAAACCGCTGTGCTCCTCAAGCTCCTCTAGCTTTGACAGCCACTCTGAAAATTTGGGCAGCGCAGTGCTGGATGCAATCCCAGAGCTGGGTCAGCTCTCCCTGTGCGGGAATAGAAGCTGACAGCGGCAAGCAGGGACCGCTCTCGTCATGGATTCCTTCTGAGCCTCTGCATTTCTTGCCGGAATGTGCTTTGGTTCAGTTTAGCTCAGTAGAAAGAAATTACTTCCCCCGCTGGAATTTTGAAGGGTGATTCATTCTGGTGGAAACACTTATAATTAAAAACAGTCACAACAACAATGAGGCGTCAGAACATATGAGTCCTGGACAGTCCTGAGCCCCGGAGGCGCCCACGTGATGACAGCAGATGCGAGAGCAAATGAAATTTACAGCTCACTTGTGCCCCCTTTCCAGGGGTGAGCTCGCAAAACCGGCCAGTTTATGCAAGTGATCATAAAGTGTGGAATGCTTTTCTTGAAAATGATCATGCATATTTAAGAGTCATTAGAATGTCAACAATACATAGGTGTGAATGCCAGGAAGAAGTACTGCTTGCTTCAGGCGAGTCCGCTGCACACGGGAAGGCGCAGGGACGCGAGGGGGTGACTGATGCACACATGGTGGCGTGTCAAGGTCAGCTCAACGCGGCGACCTCAGAGCCAAGGTGCAGTGACACTGGCTCGGATGAGTGATAAAGAGCTCGTTTCCATGCCTGGCAGTGTGTGATGCTCCTCCAGCCAAGGTTGGGGAGACACCCTGGGGTCGGGGATACGGAGGGGGTGACTCCAGTGCTCTGGAGTGGGGGTAAAAGGTCTGCGTCCCTTTCTCCAGGCTTAGTGCGTCACTGCTGCATGGCCCGGTGGGGCTCTGTGCCAGGGCCCGGCGGTAGCCACACCAGCACTCAGCATCTGCAGGAGTGCACTTTGAATGTGTCTGTGCATTAAAAAAAGAACACTCTTTGCAAATCGTTGCGTTGGCCTAGCACCAAGTGAGGGGGTGCCTGGGCTGTTCCCGCGGTGGTGAGTCCCGGGGGATGTATTTCCTGAGCGGGAGTCCAAGCAGGGAGCTTTAGGGACCTGGAACGTGAAGGTCACCGGCAGCAGCCTGGCCTTGCTCTGGCTCTGAGCCACGGCCGGGCTGCAGGAGCCCCTGCACAGGGCCGCCTGGGGACATGTCCCGGCTGAGGGAGCTCGGCCAACTTCTCCGCTTCTCCGCCCACACGCTCACTGTGTCGCGTCTCTTGCTGCTTCCGTCTGCACTTGCCCTCCGAGCGGAAATCACAGGCCCCAGTCCTGAGGGTCTCCTGTTGCTGAAGAGCTGGCCCCAGGGGAAGGAGAAGAGCCCCCCGAGGGTGGGTAGCGGCAGCCCCTAGCTGCTCTGACGAGGCAGGAGGCCTCGCTGTTGCTCCCCATCATCCCCCGCAGATCCTCAGAATCTCCTCCTTATGGCTGGGCGGTGGCAAGTCCAGGCCAGGGGCCCTTGCTCACCTCCTGCCTTTCAGACACCGTGTCCCCCTGGCCGCCCGGAGGCATCTGGGGGCGGGTGGTGCCCGGATCCGAGCTGCTGCCTGGCCTGGTGCTCAAACCTCCACTGGGACAAGGTGTGAGCACTGAGGGCACAGTCGGGGTGGACGGGGCTGACCCGGGATGACTAAGCTTCCATATGGAAGATGCTGGAGACCAAGGGACCTTCACCCCCAGCCAGCTCTGCGTCCTGGAACAAGAAGCTCCCCCCGTCCTGGGTTTCCATCCTCAGTCTGTGGAGAGATGGCAGGGAGGGCCTGGCTTCTCATCCCGCCCGGGGTCATGCCATCTCCCTCCTAGGGGCCCCCATTGCCCTTTCTGTCCAAACCCCCAGGGCGGCAGCCTGACCCGCAGGGACTCCCCAGGACCTGTTCCCTGAACAGCCGCGCTCCAGCGACGGGCAAGGTGGCAGCAGAAACAGCCTCCAGCCTCTGGGAAGCTCAGTGCCGGAGCCGAGGGCAGGAGAAGCTGGGTGTAGGGAGCTCACGAAGGGCCCCCAGTTAGTTTGCTGGGGCCGCTGTAACAATGCGCATGGATGGGCCAGTTAGCAATGCTTGATCGCCTGCTCCTGGAGGCTGGGAATCCCCCATCAGGGTGTGGGCAGGTGGGCTCCTTGAAAGGCTGTGAGCGGGAGTCCACCAGGCCTTGCCCTTAGATTCCGTGCATTGCTGGCAAGCCGCGGTGTCCTTTGGCCTGTAGACGCGTCACCCCGATCTCTGCCTTCGTGTTCACATGCTGTTCTCCCCATGTGCGTGTGTGTGTGTGTCCATGTGTGTGTGTCCAAAATTCCCCTTTTCACAGGGACTCAAGCCGTACTGGGTGAGGGCCCCCCTCCTACAGTGGGGCCTCATCTCAGCTTCCCTGCACCTGCAAGGACCCTGTTTCCAAATAAGGGCACATTCTGCGGTCCTGGCGGTTGGGACTTCAGTGAATTTTGCAGGCCAGCAGTGCAAATTCAACCCAGACGGGGCTGAGCCTGGCTCCGAGGGCCTGCTGCTCCCCATGCTCAAGGCACCGGGAGCGTCTGCCCTGCTGGGGAGAACTGGCTTCTTCGCTTTTAATTTCCGCAACATCAAGGCCCAAGGCAGACGGGGTTTCTGGCAAAGCAGTAAGTGCAGTGTTTAAGGAGCTGTGCCAAGGATTTGGGCCCTTGCTGTTGTCTCCAAATACAGTAGCAAATCACTCCGGGGATAGTTAAGTGAGTCCGTACCTTCTTCATTCCGATTAAAGGGAAGGTTACGAAACTGGACTTCCTGCATAGGTTTCCATAGAAACAGAGGTGCTTCTGTTCCCGGGACACAGCCCGGCCCCACCTGGCAGAGGCCTTGGGTGCAGGATGAGGGGCGGGAGCGAGCAGGACGGACCAGGGCTGTGGCACTTCTGTCAACAGCGGATGCTTAGAACTGATGGGGAAGAAGACGTTTTCAGTCACCACTGATAATAATTTTAATTTTTAATAATTTGGTTTTTTTCCCCATAGAAAGCGGTAAATGTCAAAATCGTTGAGTCTCGGACTTTACCTATAATGAGACTCAGTTGTATTTTTCAGGAAGGCATAGGGTGACAGGACGGAGCGGCAGGAAGCCAGGGGCCCCTGCAGAGAGAGGGACAGAGGGTGGTTTTGTGAGGACGTGTGCTGGCGTTGAGCTGACGCCCTGGACATGGGACAGCTTCTCTGTCCCCTCAGCCCCCTGTCCTACATCAGCTCCCAGAGTCAATCAGCGTGACATGTGTTAGTTATGACTTTCCCACGGAGCCTGTTTCTTTCCTTAAATCTTTACTGAAGATATTACATATTATGCTTCTAATTCAGGTTCTGTGAATGGTCACTGAGCCCCGGCTATGCAGCACCCACCTTCTGTAGGACGGACGATGCGGGCGTGGATGCGAGCCGAGCGGGTGAATTTCAGGGTATTGGGAAGAGTGTCACCTTGTGATTTTTAGGAAGGTCAACAGGTGGTAGGCGGGAAGGTGAACCATGTCTGCACGGGGAGGAGGGAGTCGGGTGGTGTCAGGAAGGGTGGGCGGTGCCAGGCTTGGCTTTTGACAGGGAACAAGGGGAGGAGGAGCATCCCAATGGGCGCACTAGGGTCATCCAAAGCAGAGAGAGGAAGTGGTGCTCTGGACAGTCTGTCCACTGGATGCAATTTAACTCAACCCCAGTGAGTATTCCTGGTTGAGCAAGGTAGATCAGGTTCCAACACAGCACCTGGGGTCGGAGGGCATGATCGTCCCAGGAGAGTGCTGTTTAGCTTTGACCGTGTCTCCTTGATAAGGAGATCTGTCAACTGATCACTTTCTCTCTCTTTGGAAACGTTGCCCTATCTGACCAATTGTTATTATTCATTTCCATTCAAGCCACACGTGGAAGTCTGTATCAGACATCCTGAGACGCTAGACAGCCAGTGAGTCTTCCCACCTATGGGTGACATGGTTCGTGCTTTTTGCTGGTGACAAAGGTGACGGATGTCCACGCCTTCTCCTAAGACATCCTCAGCAGGGTGGCTTGGGAGAAGAGCAGGTGACCACACTCTTTCTGGCTGTTAGGCTGGGCTTTTGTGGAATTGGTAGGATCTTGAGTTCATCTTCTAGTGAGAGAGTGAAGGACCCAGGGCTTCTCACAGCTGCCTCTCCCCTGCATGGACTCCCTCCTGATGAGGGTGACTTTTCAGGCACCTTGCAGAGAAGATTAACTGCTAAGGTAATAAAGGCAACTGCATTTAATCATTTTCCTAATTAATGCACTTATTGCAGATCCTTGCTGCTTTTCAGGCTGAATGTAATGAGCGAGAAGGAAGTAAGTATCACAGGGATCCTCGGCATTTTCACCTAAAGGTTAATTAACCTGGATGTTATCTAGAAGGTGATGCCCGCCGCACACTGGCGGGGAGGTCATAAGGACGGCACTGAGCACATGCCCAGACCGCATGCAGAGCAAGGCCACAGGGAGTGAGAACTTTGTCGATGGGCTGTTGCCTTTGAAACGATGTTAATGTGGATATTGATTGAATTCAGTGCCGAACACATTATACTTGGAAGCTTCTAGTAAATGAGGAATGAAAGAAAAGGGTTGCTGAGCAGGACCATAAATTGAAAAGCAGCCTCTATGCTGGAGCTTGAATGAAAATAGACTTAGTGTCCATTCACATATCGATCTGTATTCATCGCTGCCATCTACAGCCACTCGGGGCAAGGGGCTCTCTTGCAATAAAGCCGTTGATAGACCTTGATGGTGGGTCCTTCCGATAAGCTGGCGGAGTTTCCAGACTGGTGCATTTACACATGATGCTGGTAAAGGTCCAGTACCAGACTGCAGAGGGCACGGTTCCCCAGCTCCACAAACATGCCCCGTGTTGTTTAACAGCCGTGATGCTGAATCAGCTTGGCCCACCCGGAGAAACTCAGGAAGAGAAAGAACCTCATCTCTGGGCGAGAGCTCCTGTTTAGAGAAGAGTTCACTGTGTTACATAATAAGATTAGTAAAAGCAGAAATAACTGTATCTCCCTCACCAGCCCACAAATTAAGAAACAGGATGGAGCCCAATTTAGGAAAATGCACATGGCAAGTCTTTAAAATAAGCATACACTTAAGCTCAGCAGTCGTGCTTATAAAACTGTTATCCTAGAGAAAGAATCACAGATACACATGAATATTTGGCCAGAAAGATATTCATTATTATCATTTTTAGTAATAAAATTGGAGACGGCTATGATTTTATGATTTTTGATAGGAAAACCTACTGAATGTGCAGTTTCTCCACACCAGGCGATTCTGTAATTCTCTGTGGATAGCAACCTACAATTTAATTCAGTTCTGGCACGAACTGCTCAGAGTTAGCCCAGAGCCCACAGGTTAAGGGCTCGGTCCCATGACACTGCCCCCAATTCAGACCCCAGCTGTAGGTCTCAGTTTATTGCCTCGTCTCTGACCAACTGGCTATAAGTTAGAGACTCCCACACCCCTTGCCTCAGGCTGGACCATTTGCCATGAAGGCTCACAAAACTCAGGGAAACGCTTTAGTTTTATAAAAGATGTCATTGAGGTTACAAACGAACAGCCAGATGGAGAGCTACGCAGGGCGAGGTCCAGGAGGGTCTGTCTCCTTGGAGCTGTGGCACAGCACCATCCACGCATGGGGATCTGCTCCCCAGCCCAGAAGCTCTCGGAACCCTGGCATTCAGGGATGTTTTGAAAGGAGATTTCATCTTGCAGGCATGAATGATTATTAACCCAATATGCACCCCTTCTTCCTTCCCTGAAAAAGCTGGTCGGGGCTGAAAATTCCTAGCTTCTAATCAAAGTTTGGTCTTTTGATGACCGGTCTCCACCCGGAAACTACCTGGGGACCTCCAAGAGTCACCGCATTAGAAAAAAAGATGCTCCTAGCATCCATGAAATGCCAAGGGTTTTAGGAGCTCTGTACCAGGAACTGGAGATGACCAGTATATACGTCAGATTATAGCACAATATCTCATCGGCCAAATGCATTTTATCTGCGTACATTTGGGCACCTTGTGCCTTGTTTCCCCACTTACAACGTTGTGGTGCTGCTTTGAACTTTAAATGAACTGATGTATGTGAATTGCTGAGAACAATGCCGGCCTACAGAAACCCTCCCACAGCCAGATATTATTATCGCTATGATACAATTGTTTGGAGGGAGGCAGGCCCGGCAAAGCAGGATTAAGTTGTCGAAGCAACGCGGGGGCTTTGTGGAATGACAGAACGCTCACAGTCTACGTGGAAAGAGGTTACCTTAATTTGGTAAGTAACACATGATTCTACTTTCAGACAAATGTCCAGGTGTGCACAAATTCATGCGATAAAATGTAATCATAAATATTTATCTATAGATATATACTATAGATACATGTATTATATATATATAAAGAGAATCATTAACATTTATTGTTTTGTTAGTTCCATACGTACATTTCTAGTGTATATATGTATTGCGTATGTTACGTGTTTATGCACATACATGTACATACGTATAGTGTGTACATACATATATACACTAGAAGACGCACCAATACATTGTTAGCGGTGGTTCTCATTAGATGTAAGAAATAAAAGTGATTTTAAATTTCGTCTTTCTGTTTGCTATAGTTTCCAAATTTTTTACGGTGGAAATACATATTAATTTTTCCATTAGAAAAAATTCTTTAAAACATAATACTAAAGTTACCTTGACATCAGCTTCCAAAATCAGCAGTTTAGGATTGGAACTTCATTGTGAGAGAATACTGTTGACTTATTTATATATAAATATGTAGCCCAAGTATTACGGTTATTTGTGTCGAGTGTTGTCACCAGGCTGAAGGTGGGACAAGGAGCAGATTGGACAGCATAGGCACCAGCCATCCAGGGAACTGGGATGAGAGTTGGTCCCCAAGTTCCTAGCTTGCTGGACATTTTAAGCACTTGTGTTTATGTCCTGTCACGGGGTTTCCCAGTTCATAAGACTCAGTAGCCTGGATCCCTTTGGCAGCCCTGCAGTCCCAGACGGCAGTGTGGTGTTTCTGGGGACAAAAGCAGGCAGTCTGGGAGAGAAACGGCGTGATCCTGCCTGATCCACGTAGCGGATATTCTGGGCCCTCTGACAGTGGCTTTTTTGTGGTTGAGATCTGTCAAATAATATAGAAAGATATGAATAAGGGAAAGGAAGATACTTAGCACCACCTTTAAAATTATTTACAAAGCACTGATACACAAAATACTGATGAAGTACCCTATTTACATTTTTTGTTTCTTAAAATGAAATTCAGTCCACAGTGTTCAAGTTGCTCAAAGCTATTTCTTTAATTAAAAACAAAACCAAAACAACATCTGAATGTCACCTAAAGTTTGGAGATACTAATGGTTATTCTCTAAGCTGACCACAGAGGATAGCCTTAATATGGTGGGTGGGGATGGCAGCAAGTAGGAGATTAAGAAATAGGGCTGCAAATAGAAATCGAGCAAAATCAGTCTCCCTGTTGGTTTAAGCCTCATTGGGTATAGCTCTTAAATGAAGATAGTGAAGTAAAAAAATATTTTCCCTCCTTTCCACTCTTGCTAAATAATCACATTTGAACAAGATGCAACATGTTGGCAAAGACAAGAGAATCAATGAGTGTCTAAGAATTATCTTTTAAAACGTTCTCTGCGAAAACCCCATCACCTTTGGGATCTTCCAGTGGATTTCACTCTAAGGGGAAAGAACTGACAGGTGTAGAATCCCAAAGCGCTCATCTGTTCCTGTTTGTTGTTGTTGTTGTTGTTGTTTCACTCAACAGGACCCCCTTGCTGACTAAGAGGCACTGCTCTGGCCGAAGGAAATTCCTGACACAGGACTAGTCAATGCAGCCTGCTTTTATTTTTCTAGCCTCTCACAATTAGGAAAGACTACCCAGTAGTTCAAGTTTTTATATTTGTTTATTTTTCTCATATATTTGTTATGACTCACTCTTTATAGAAACAATGTTTCAAAATTCTCTGTGGGCGTGGTCTGACTTCAGAGCCTCGGCAGCTGTGGCCCTCCTCTCAGCGGTCAGTGGCTTCAGCCTCCGGGTAACATTTGAGAAGTCAGTGCCCCCTGCTTGATACAATTGTCTCATTCTTGGTTTCCAGATCATGGACCCTTTGGATTTTTTCTCCCCGTCTTGACTGGACCTTCTCAGGCTTATTTCCCATCCAGGTCTTTTTTTTTTTTTTTTTAAAGATTTTATTTATTTATTTGACAGAGAGAGACACAGTGAGAGAGGGAACACAAGCAGGGGGAGTGGGAGAGGGAGAAGCAGGCTTCCCGCTGAGCAGGGAGCCCGATGCGGGGCTCGATCCCAGGACCCTGGGATCATGACCTGAGCCGAAGGCAGACGCTTTAACGACTGAGCCACCCAGGCGCCCCTCCCATTCAGGTCTTTTTGGGGACTCTTTGGCTACAGTTTTCATTATTGTCTGTTAGTAGATAGTCCCTTTAATTATAGGAAGTAGGGGACTTGCTGGGACTTAATTAGCATTTAAAAGAAGAATATTTTGACATTTGATTTAATGAGCATAGTGAAGCTATAGCTCTGATCATCTTTGCAAAGACAATGTGAACTGGAGTGGAAGTTTGCAGCTAATCTGAATATATTAAATCCACTAAAGTCTTGTTTAGCCACATACATAGAGCCGTATGTTTAACCATCAAGACAAAGCTATTGATGGCATGGACGATGACATGTACTGTGGTTAAGACCACACTCATGGGGTCCAATGCACGTGAATGCAGCAGCCTCCTGGCTTTGCCATGTCTCATACCCTCATCTGCAAAATGGAATATTAGCACCAACCTTGGGAGGTTGTTGTGATAATTCAGTGCAATAGTAAATGGCCAGTACATAGCCCTGTGCCTGGGACACAGTAGGCACTAAAGGAATAAATAAAGGAATAATGAAGATAAAATAATATAATGGGAGAGTCCTAGGTGATATCTTGTGAGTTCACAGTAAGGAGTTACACCTTATCTGACAGGCAAAGAGCACTCGCTTGTGGTTGTTCAGCAGACGGTGACTTGCCCAAAGCAGGGTTTTGTAACGATGAGTTTTGCAGTAGTAAAAAAAGTAAATTGGAGGAGAAAGAGGATACAAACAATATAATTGCAAAAGTCCATGCATGAACGACGTGGATGGAACTGGAGGGTATTATGTTGAGCGAAATAAGTCAATCAGAGAAAGACATGTATCATATGATCTCACTGATATGAGGAATTCTTAATCTCAGGAAACAAACTGAGGGTTGCTGGATTGGTGGGGGTGGGAGGGGTGGGGTGACTGGGTGATAGACATCGGGGAGGGTATGTGCTATGGTGAGCGCTGTGAACTGTGTAAGAGTGTTGAATCACAGACCTGTACCTCTGAAAAAAAAAAAAAATTAAATGTTAAAAAAAAAAAAAAAGGTAGTAGGAAGGGAAAAATGAAGGGGGGAAATCGGAGGCAGAGACGAACCATCAGAGACTATGGACTCTGAGAAACAAACTGAGGGTTCTAGAAGGGAGGGGGTGGGGGGATGGGTTAGCCTGGTGATGGTTATTAAAGAGGGCACGTATTGAAAGGAGCACTGGGTGTTATACGCAAACAATGAATCGTGGAACACTACATCAAAAACTAATGATGTAATGTATGGTGATTAACATAACATAATAAAATAAAATTTAAAAAAAAAGTCCATGCATGAGTAATGAATATAGCAGTGCAAATGGAAACAAAATGCAGATAAAAGAGATTTTAAAAGAAGAGATCCAAAAAATCAACTGGTAAAAATATGAAAGAGAATTTTTAAGGAAATTCTTTCAACTGTGAAACTGGAAAGGAGTAGAAAATAGAACTATTTGGAGTAGAGTAAATTGGGAAATGCTAAGTTCAACATCCAGCCTATTGAATTAGACATGCTGTGCAACGTTGGTGGAATGAACAGTGGAAAGCTGGGGGTGAGGATTAATGATGAGCAAGATCATGGTAGGACCTTCAGATTTGAAGAACGGGAAGTGCAGGAGGAGAGGAAAGGGAAGAACAGACATTAGGGATCCCATCACAACGGTGGCAGAAGGACCCAGAGGGTGGAAGAGAATTGCTAGAGGAGCATTGTTGAAAGTGTTAAAGCTGGGGAATGAAGATTGAGGAAAGGCCACTGGGCTGGTCACAGGAAGGACTGAGAGCTACAGTGACATTCTCAGTGCAGTCCCATGGACAGTGGAAGAGAAGATGGAAATTAGGCCTTGCCATGTGGAGGGGAGAGAATGGGAGGTGAGGAGCTGTCCTAGGTGCTGCCTTGGTCCCCAACTGTCAGGTGTTTCTGGAAATTAGTGTGTCTTTTGTTGTGGTTATGGTGGTTGTGTTTTTCCCTAAGGTTGAGCTTTGCAACCTTGAATGGGTGGGATACCAAGCTGTCATTTTTTTTTTTTTTTAATATGACTGTGGGAAGATTCCCAAAACTCTACTAATTTCCTAGGTAAAGAGATTGGGTGAACTCCATTACCGATTTGGGAAAACTGAGCTTTGATAAAGTTCTCAGAGCTAGTTTTCCCATCTGTGCTATCCTTGGATTAAGCTTTACAATTAGACTATAAAAAGGATAGTTACTAGATATGAGATGTGGTTTTCTGTTCATGTGAGCCCATGGGAGCAAATGATGCCCTTTTAGAATTTAGTTTCAGTTGAGAGATGAACGAGTGTGCTATAATGGGACTTAGTCTCTCTCTTTCTCTGTATGGCAATCACATCTATCCACAGAGATGGAACTTTACCCTCCCAAATCCAGTAACAACCACCCCCCATGACCTTTGCAGCAGTTTGGGTTCTGTCGACTTCTTCAGGTTTCTCACACAGGGGTTTATCTGAGGTACTCACTCAGTGCTTGTATCTGTGAAAAGTGGTTAAATACAGTCTGGACTCACTAAAGCACTAGCAGTGGGGGGCATGACTCACTGAAAGCCCGTCCTGTTTTCATCCTTTATAGCAATACTCTCATACCATTCCTATGTATGAGAGAGCTAGAAGGACATGAACACAATAATGGCTGACAAAATCCATGATGATCTTTATTCCCCACAACAGGACTGGGATCAGAACAATTTAGTAGTTGGGGCACCTGGGTAGCTCAGTTGGTTGAATGTCCAACTCTTGGTTTTGGCTTGGGTCAAGATCTCAGGGTCGTGGGATTAGGCCCCATGTCAGGCTTTGTGTTCAGCGTGGAGTCTGCTTGTCCCTTTCCCTCTGCCCCTACCCCCAGACTTTCTCTTGAATAAATAAATAAAATCTTCTAAAAAGAGAGAACATTTAGTAGTTGATCACATAAGAGTGATTCGCATTCACATCCCAAAGTCCATGTGGATCTGGGAGGGATGAAGAGGGTTGGAGCACAGGGAGTCGAAGTGTGGGGTGGTTGGCAAAGTGAAGCTTTCTGTAAAGTGCTCCTTCTCTGAAGGACAGTCATGAGCTTCCCACCGGCCTTCCCAAAGAAGTAGTGCATCTGGCTTCCTGAGATTAATAGAGGGGGTTTTTGAAAAACCAAAACCATATATAGTCTTGTGGGGTCTTGTTCACATAACAGATTCTCTACTTGACCTAAGATATTCATATATGAGAGAAGGAGGAACTGGAGACAATACCCACAATAAATGTGATGGTCAGATCACAGAAAGCGTTCATGCACAAACAGAAGAGGAGACTGAGGAGTGAGCAAGTGTGATACCATGTGGACACAGGGTTTCATGCTCTGGGCTCTGCCCAACTTTTTGCTTCATCTCCTACCCATTGCCCAGAGACATCCTGGGTTCCAAGTGGTTCCCTAACATGGACAGAGTTTACTAGTTATATGGAGATTTCCCATCTGCTTTTCTGAATTGCTACCACAAGGGATAAATAGGTCGGCAAGCTGTGCCTACATTCATTATATTTTCATCATGTACTCCTTGCATCCTTCTAATGTGATTGCTGTGCACAGACCCAGACAGTGTCTGTGGGCAGCTTGCTGTGTCCTCTAAAGTTCCTTGTGTTGTGCTTGCCAGCCATATGCTGAGAAGCAACACCTTCTATCACAAGTGACATTATCCAGTGTGACATATTTCGCCTTGTCTCTCAAGACACAGTGGCTGAGTAGCTGCTTCATCCAGGGCAAGATAGGAAGCAGGCCACCATGTTCCATCCCTACGCTCATTGCAGAGTGCTTTTGGATGCACGAGGGGCCATGCAGATGGCTGGATTTCAACATGAGCCAGGGGATGTGCAGGTGGTACATGATGGCCATTGGCTGCCTCTCAGACTTTTGGTACTGAGCACAGAGCGATGCTGAGAGCAGGCAGGCAGAGCCATCTGTGTCAAGTCAGCTATGTGTGATCGGGATGAGTCTTTCTCCATGAAGTTCTCATCCTGCTAAGAGCAGGGGATGGACTGTAAATAAGCCATCTTTACCTGGTAGGAAGACACATAGATCCTGTGAACATAGCTGGCTTCTCTCCCTGTGGACTCTGCCCTTCGCTTGTCCCTGAAATCCGTCTTAGCATGCTTCTTCACGGTCATGGCCCTGGCTAGCAGGAGGTCTAAGTGATGCCAGCTGAGTGGCTTGTTGGGCACAGGGACTTCTGTCCAGCTCTCTCCTTGCAGATGGGAGATCACAGGCAGATGGGAGATCACAGGCAGATGGGGGATCAAGGTTGTCCAAAGCCCATCTTTTGGGAGGGTTAGTCTTAGTTCTGTCCCTTCCTGGCTGTCATCCTGGGCAAATTACTTAACCTCTCAAGCTCTCTGTTTTCTCATCTGCCATTTGGAAGTGATTCCAGTACGTTTATCTTGGTGGCGGTGTGCAGATAAATGAGATGACCCACAAAGAGACACTTATCTATCACTTAACAATAAAGAAATGTGTTCTTTAACTCTGTCCTCCACCTGTCACTTGCTGTCTTATTGTCACTGTCCAATGGAGGTTTTTGTTTTTTTTTTTCCCCATGTAAAAAGGGTTCTACCTGGTTGTTTAATGTTATAAGTCTTGTCATTATTGACAGTAGCTACCTCAAGTTGTAAGAAGTTCTTCTCCTTCCCCTCCAAATCATTAATCCCAAACTGTCAATTCAGTGTTACCATTGCAATAAAAATGTGATTTCTACTTGCTTGGAGTTTTAATCTCATCAATGATTTCATTATATTTTTAACCAGAGAAGTTCAGAGAGAAATACATTTTCACGTCCAAAAAGAGGTGGTTATTATGTGAGATGATAGAGTTATTACCTGTGGTGGTGATCATTTTTGCCATAGGTAAGTGTATCAAATCAACACATTGTGCACCTTAATCGTCCACAATGTTATATATCAATTATATCTCAATAAAGCTAGCAAAAAAAAAGATTACTTTGCTGTCCATTTTTTAAAAGCTTCTTTGAACTAAAATTAAGAAGCAAAACATGTATTATACTATGTAAGGTAACTTTTTTTTTTCTCTTAAGATGCCCAACAGACTAAGGGAAAAAAGTCAGACAACAGTAAGAGTTTTAGAGTAGAAAGGATCCAAGAGGCCACGTGACTCCTGTCTAGGAAAAGAAGTAATCCTCAAGGCCACGAGTCTTGCTCTTGTCTGCATTTTAAAATCACCTGGGGACTGTACCCCAGGCTGTCCCCCAGATCCATTATATCAGAGCAACAGTGTTTTATAAGACTCATGATCCCAGTGGGTCATCGCCTCGTGAGTTGGTTGATGACTTGATTATTGTCTTAGTTCAGGCTGCTATGACAAAGCACGATAGACAGGGTGGCTTATAAACACCAGGAATTTATTTCTCACATTTCTGGAAGCTTTAAGTAGGAGATCAGGGTGCTAGGATGGTCAGGTTCTGGTGAGAGCTCTCTTCCAGGGTGGAGTTGATGTCTTCTCACTTCTCACATGGCAGAAAGAGAGCTACCTAGTCTCTGTCCTCCTCCTGTAAGAAGACTAATCCCCTTCTTGAGATCTCTATGCCCTTGACCTGATCACCTTCCAGAGACCCCACCTCCATATGCCACCACACCGGGGATTTGAATTCACTACATGAATTTTGGGAGGACCCAAGGTTCCGCTGGGACAGAAATAGACAATCTGAATAGACCCTTAACCAGTAATGAAATTGAAGCAGTAATCAAAAACCTCCCAAAATACAAGAGTTCAGGGCCAGATGGCTTCCCAGGAGAATTCTACCAAACATTTAAAAAAGAAGTAACACCTGTTCTACTGAAGCTGTTTCAAAAAATAGAAAGAGAAGGAAAACGTCCAAACCCGTTCTATGAAGCCAGCATTACCCTCATCCCAAGACCAGGCAAAGACCCCATCAAAAAGGAGAATTACAGACCAATATCCCTGATGAACATGGATGCAAAAATATTCAACAACATCCTAGCCAATAGGATCCAACAGTACATTAGAAGGATTATTCCCATGGCTCCTTTTCTTTGACTTGGAGAACGCTGTGGCTGTTGTCTCCGGAGCCACGGCTGGGAGCCCAGGGTGTGCAGAGAGCACGGTCGAGGAAACTGCAGCACCGAGGCACATGGAACCCAGCAGAGACAGAGAGTGAGCCACGTACGAGCGGGGATTTAAGAGCAAACCAACGGAGAGGTGGAGGCGTGCACATGCTTGACAGATCGAGCCCTTCCTTATCTGACCGGAAACTCATAAAGAAGGGAAATTAAAATACACTTTCCCACCGCTCTGGCGATCATCTAATAAAGAATATTGGCTAATGCCTTGTTTTAATGCCTGCCTCTCTAGAAACGATGTGCAAACAATGCATAAGGCATTGATTTCACTGCAATGGATCCCATTAGTCATCTTGAGATTTCTACACATAAGATAGAGTCTGACACATTCACAATAATGAAAAGAAAACAAAAACAAAAAACTTCTGAGGGGTGCAGGATTCCAACAGAAAGACCCAGGCAGGAAGGCAAACAACAGCTCCCTGGTGTGAAGGGACTGAGAGAGGGTATGCCCAGGGTGCTTGTAGAGGGGGCAGATCTGTGACCTTTTGTGGTAATAAGAAGGGGCAGTATCGCTCCCATTCTCATCACCCCTCCTTGGCTCCTGCTGGTACAGTGCACAAAGCTTTCATCAATCTTCCTCCCATCATGCCCACTGCAGCCAAGTCCACGTAAGACAAATTAGCAGGTGAAAGTGCTTTGAGCACCGGGTGACGAACACAACTCATTAATCCCGTCATCAGTTCTAGCCAGCATTGGGAGCCATGCAGTCAGGAAACGAGGTAATGTGACTCGAACCCAGCCCTGGCACAGCGCTAAGAGACTTTGACCAGGGTATTTGACCTCAGTGCTTCTCTGTTTCCCCATCCGTGAAATGGGGAGAGCCATAACTGTTCTGAGTTGTTGAGAGAGACAAAGTGGGCACTGAACTTGCTGCAAAATACCTGGCACAGGCTGGATTACCATAAATGGGAACAGCCGCTTCTGCGGTCTGCAGGTTAGAGGAGAGGGTGGCTTAATGTAACAGAGCCTAGGCCAGTGACGGGGGTCATTCATGGGCATTTTCTGAGCTCCCGGGGTGCACCACGCATCAGCTCTAGGGAGATGACTGTGTAGAAAGCACAGGTGCTAATGTGAGGGAGCCATGTGTAATCAGGGGGCAAGGGGTGCCTTCGGGGGAAGCATGGTGCATGGTGTCTTATTGCTGCCATAACAAAGGACCGCACATGGGTTGTTTGAAACAAAGGAAATTTATTCTCACAGCTCTGGAGGCCAGAACCCCAAGACCCTGCTGTTGGCAAGTTGGGTTCCTTCTGAGGGCTGTGTGGGCTTACAACCCAGATGCTAGTCTTTGCCTCTACTGTCACATGGTCTTTGCCTCTCTGCATCTCCTTTTCTGTCTTATGTGACGACACCGGGCATAGTGCCCACCTTCATTCAGGATGAGCTCATCTCAAAACCCTTACCTTAGTTCTGTTTGCAAAGGCCATTTTATTAGGGTCACATTCTGAGGTTCCAGGTGGACATATCTTCTGGGGTGCCCTGGAGACACGGAGAAGGTGCTGGTTTCTCACAAAGCTGGTTTCTCTGAGCTGAGGTGGAAGTCCCCAGGGGTTGGCGGAGATTAGAGAGGGCGCAAGCAGGGTGCTGTGAGCAAGGCCTATGGAGAGAGCAGAGGCCAGGAGAGGGGAGGGGGCCAGGAAGTGAAGGGAAGTCCCATTAAAACAGCTTCTCTCTCTAACACGCCACTTCAGGGAATCTTAGCACCGGGGACACCTTGGGAGGTGTTGTATTGTACACCTGGGTGTTAGATTTGGCTAGTACTTTTCTGAATTTTGGGAATCAGTTTGGAATGGTGGCTTTTGGAGGCAGAGAAACCAGTTCATATGGAGACTGTTCATAAGGTAATTGCCGGGCAATCCTCCTGCAGAGTGGGGGGGGTCCCTGTATGGACACGCAGCCTTGTTGGAAGATTTCATGACATCAAGAAGAGAAGTTGTTTCCTGGAACGGGCTCCTTCAAGTCATTTCCGACCCTCCTCTTGTCTCCTCTCATGTTCCTACTTAGGCAGCACCTTCTATTGAAGTAAAATGTAAATTTAAAACTAAATGTAGATAATTCCAGAATGTTTCCTCTTAGATACAGCCTGGTCTATGCAACCAAATTTTACGATTTTAACCTCCTCCCATGAACTAATTTCTGAACCATGATTTGATGACAACAGACAGAATGGATCGCCCTAGCGGGCTGGGCAGCCCCAAGTCTGCCGGGGGGGCTCCGTGGGGAGCTGATGTCTGCGGGGAGTGATGCCTGTGCTGGTGGGCTACGAGCGGCCTCACCCGTCCTCCCTTAAGATAATGCCAATCCTGTCTCTTGTGTCTGTTTTGGGGGAGAGTCCAGAAATGTTCCTTGTTTTTGTAAGGCAGCTGATTCGTGCTTAAAGGGGGAGAGGGTGACCCCAAAGTCCCTGGGAGGAGAGGGCCCCGTTGGCACGGATGGTTCTTGCACTGGGTTAGCCTCAAATGACCAGTGTACGGATTCCTCCTCACATGGCCACCGGCTGTGGCCGTCTGGGGCAGCTGGTCTGCAGGCACTTCAGCAGCTTCCTGGTGACGATCCAAGGACACACGGAGCCCGGACACTCAGCTGCCCTGCTCACACCCACTGCCTGGACTGTGGTCAGATGGTGGTACCCTATTCACTGGTGAGTACTTTACACTGGACACAATCTCAAATATTTTAACTTCAGATAAATGTTATCTTGGTTGGAGCTGCATTACAATGAAGTATTTTATTCCAGAATTTCTCAGCCCTGGGCCTGTTTAAAAGGACAGCATTGAAAATAATTATTTAAAATGGTTTTCCTATAACATGGCCTCCTTCTTGTGCTCCTCAAGATGACTTCTAGCAGCTGCTTCTGTCCTGCTCCGGGCTCTACGTGCTGATGGGACATATTTTATCAAAGTTCCACCAAGCCTTTAGAAAATTCTTAGGTTGCTCTGTATTTTTCAAGGTCTTTGAAGATTAATACTGTTATTATCAATAATCCTGTCATTTTCTGAATACTGAAACCTTTTGGATAGTGTAGAATACACATACTCTGACTCTCACTAATAAGAAAATTCAAAATCAGTAAATAACACACAGATAAAAATAACCATGCTTTAGAGGCAACTATTAAAAACATTTTTATGTATTTCATTGGTCTAACAAGAAATCATAATAAAATGAGAAATTTGGAACTCCGTTATAGTGGAAATGTTATATACTAAAATGTGTAATTTAGGAAATTCCTATAGGAGACTTTATTGTCTTAAATCTATACATCATTAAAGAAGAAAGATGGAAGGTGAATTGACCCAAGTATTGAAATCACATTAGAGAAAAAAATAGTGGAATGCATTAAATAAAAGAAATGATAAAAATAAGACCAGAAATTAAAGAAATATACAATACATAAGATCAACAACAACCATAAAAACCTGGTGCTTCACAAAGAAGGTTTGAAACTTGATGAATCTCAGGCAAAGCCAATCAAGACAAGATGCACATAAATTAATATCAAGAGTAAAAATAGGGAGATAGTTAAACATAGAACAGAGCTTGAAATTTATAAGCCAATATCAAGAGAAAATGTCATGCCAATAACAATTTTTTGAAAAAAAAAAAGAAAGATACCACAATAGACACAAAAAGAGAGAAAAATATCTATTTAAGCCCTGGATTATTCTTGAAACTCCCTGCAAACGTGTGTGAGGGTTGGATGGCATTCCTGGTGGTTTATCAAACCTTCATGAACTAGATGAGTCCCACCCTGTGCAAGCCGTTCCAGAAGACTAGGAGAACAGGAGAACGTCTCAACTCCTTCTATGAAGCTAGTGTATTCCCCTTGCTAAGTTAAACACGGAGAATAGAGGTAGGAAGGAAAGGCCAGTATCACCCAGGATCCTAGATTCAAGCAGCCTAAATAATACCTTAGCAAACCAAGTTCAGTAATGCATAAATGTAAAATGGTAAATAAATCTATATAAAATAAATTAAAATGTATGTTTGGACGTATGTGTAGATACAGACATACCCACACACATACATTTCGAAAACAATATGGAGGTTCCTCAAAAAAACTGAACACAAAACCACCATATTACCCAGTAATTCCACTTCTGGGCACGTATCTAAAAGAAACAAAAGTGCTAACTCAAAAAGATCTCTGCATCCCCATATTTATTGCAGCATTATCTCCAACAGCCACGAAAGAATACAACCAGAGTGCTTATGGATGGTTGAGTGGAAGAAGAAAATGTGCTATCATCTATCTATCTATCATCTATCTATCATCTATCTATCTATCATCTATCTATCTATCTATCTATCTATCTATCTATCTATCTATCATCTATCTATCATCTATCTATCTATCTATCTATCTATCTATCTATCTATCTATCATCTATCTATCTACATATATATATACACACATATGTATATATAGCTGTATGTAATATAATGAAGTATTACTCAACCATAAAAAGAAGGAAATCCTGCCATTTGCAACAGCATGGATGGATCTCGAGGGCATTATGCTTAATGAAATAAGCCAGACTCAGAAAGACAAATACCATACAGTCTCCTTATATGCAGAATCTGAAAAAAAGAAAAAACAAATTCGTAAATACAGAGAACAGATTGGTGGTTGCCTGAGGCAGGGGGTGGAGGGTGGGCAAAACTTTTAATTAAAGAAAACAAATAATTTTCTATTCTATTGGATTGGAAAAAAACACATTGCAGAAGAACACATTCAGAATAATTTGCTGTTCATGTAAATTTAACATCACACAAGCCCACTATTATACATGTGTGTGAGCGTTTAAAATAAAAACAATGGATCGTGGAGCACTGCATCGAAAACTGGTGATGGACTGTATGGTGACTAGCATAACATAAAATAAAATTAAAAAAAACTTACATGTCATGAATGATACATATAAATTTCAGAAAAGTAATGACTTTAAAAAATGGGATCAGAGAGCACTTAAAAAATCTGGTGGCAAATATATATATATATATTTTTCTTAAACAAAATCTGAAATAATTCTGGTAACTTGTCAACATTTCAGTATTTCTTAAAAGAGTGATGTGTAAGTGGGTGTTGGCTGTCTTTTTCTCCTCTTTTTTGCATATTTAAAATGTTCCAAAATGTGAAAAGAGAGAGGAATATTCAAAGTTCCCATATACTTGGGTTAGCTTCTTTCTCCTGTTGTAATAGGACCGTAGTTAGGCTATTTACAAATCCTTGGTCGTGTTGGTCGTTGTCCTTGGGATCCACAAGATGGCTGGAAGTGACTCAGCAGTGATTTCAACCACAGACATCATCACCACTGTATGTCCTTCTTCCCAGGCCTTGGCTAGGGGACAGGCACCAAACAGGTCCATGGGGTGACTGATTTCATGACGCTGCTGGCTTTGGCTGGAAAAATGAATTTATTTTCTTTTGAATGTACATTATATATTCTGTGTGTCATGTACCCCTAGCTTTCTTCCCCCACCTTCAAATGCTGACCTCAGGGAAAGTCTAGACTAAGGTCAGAGGTTTTAGGTTCTGCCCTGTCTCATGATCCGCTGTCAACCCTCATGCACTGGGTATTATCCTTGAAATTGGGGCCCTTGTGCACCATTGGTGGGAATGCAACCTGGAGCAGACACTGTGGAGAATGCTATGGAGGTTCCTCAAAAAGTTAAAAATAGAACAAACATATGATTCTGAAATTCCACTGGTTATTTTCCAAGAGAATTGAAATCAGGATCCTAAGCAGATATTAGCACTCCTGTGTTTATTACACCTGACTCACCGAAGTCAAGATGGGAAAACAGCCCGAATGCCCATCCACAGACAAATGGGTGAAGTAAATGTGATCTACGCATATGATGGAATGCTCATTCAGCCTTATAGAAGATGGAGGTTTTGCACCATGAGACAACATTGACGAACGAACCAGTTACAAGAAGACAAATCCCACATGATTCCACTTAAATGACATATCGAAAGGAGTCAGATGCGCGGAATCAAGGGGTGGGACGGTGGTTGCCAGGGGCTGGGGAGGGGAAGCTGGGAGTTACTAATCCATGGGCCTTAAGTCCCGGTGACAGAAGCTGAGCAGGTTCCAGAGGTCTCCTGTACGACACTGTGCCTACAGTCAACAACACGTTGTCATACACTCAACGATTTAAGAACGCAGATCCTGCGTGAAGTGTTCTTGCCACACACACACCATAAGAAAATTACAAACTAAAAATGGCTTGAAAGGCACATACGTGAAACAGTGAAGGTTGGCGGTGGGGGGTGGTGCTTGGAGACTTCAGGCTGCAGAAGACCCCCTCTGAAATGAAGCCTCTGTGTTGTCACGTGTTCCCATCCCATTGATAAGGACCCGGGTACCCAAAACAGCCCTCTGGCTTTTGATCTGCACAGTTCGGAGACAGATTACACCCATACAAATACTTCATGTCCTGGCTGTCTGGAAGGCTCTCTGCAGAGGTTCCATGTTGTTAACCCATGAGCAAATCAACATACATTATTGACAAGTTGTCGCAATTATGGTTGATATGAGAGAAATTCTTTCAAAAATGTAATGAAAATGTTTCTTTTCAAGTTTTGATGACAAGTTCCTGGAGACCATGAAGAAAATAATCTTGTCAGTTGGAAATAGGAATCTGCTATTGAGAAGATGGACCAAAGAACATCCCATATCTCGATAGGGTAGAATTTTAGCAAGAGACAACAAGAATGAATGAAAACAATCCATTTAGACTCTCGAGTAATTAGGCAGCCATTTATTGATGAATTCGTACTGTGTGTAAGCAGATATTCATTTTTTATGAAGCAATTATATCATGCTGGTAACTTTCATTTTGCCTTTTCAATTGTTCCAAATATCATTTTGTCCTACACCCTTGCATATTGTGTGTGGCTATTGTTTGCAATTGTATTAGACCAAGAAAAACTCTAAAGTGTGTTGTAAAAACTAACTGCAAATCAGGAGCTGTGTTTTTCTTCTTACAGGGATGATGATAACTAAGTGTGGATTAACCTACCACCTGGGGACTTAAGTTGATTCCTCAAAAGCAGAGTTCAAACACAGGGATTTGGGTGCTCATAATTTATTGAGGGATGGTCCTGTTGGAAAATCTGGAAGGAAGGGAGTGAAGTAGGATAAGAACAGGAAAAGCCCACCAAGCATGTGCTTACAAGCAAAATCCAGCTCTGGTCTGGTGCCGGGATGGGGGTGGGGTTGCTCAGGAGCATAAGTCAACTGCTGAGTTGCATCCCCTTCCAGATTTTGTTTCCTCATATCAGTCACTCGCTAGTGATGAACCACACCTGGGAGGGGCTTGTGTAACTTCCCAGATGAACAGTTCTGCTCAGCAGAGGATGACTCTTCAGGGAGGGAGTAGCTGTGAGCCGGTGGTTAATCTGGGGGTGTGGGTGCGAGCCTGGGTCTGGTCACATTGCCTGTGACAGTCCATGCCATGCAGTGCCCAAACCCACTTGTGTCCCACATTAACCTCACTCTGCTCATGCTTCTGTGGTCACAAGTCTGGGGAAGTTCCAAAAAGAGGCTTGAGAATAACCTATACCCACCACGGTCACAGAGAGCCTGAACTGAAAATGCTCCTCCCTACTACTAATTCAGGATCCTCACTCCTAACTAGCAAGGCTGGTCCATGCAGAACTGCCTGGAGTGTTGAGCCGACCCTCATCCAGATCTGAGAGCCTGGAGACCGGATCCTCGTCAGGGTTTACTGTTTACGCTGTGCGTGGGTCGCCAATATTATAAATCCTCCAAGTGGGCCCCTGGGGGTGGCGGTGACTGGGACCTTCCCTCCTTCTTCCCCTTGTTTTCGAGATGCAACAATTCTTCCTATGACGACACAGCACCAGTCATGTGAGCTCACGTCTGCAAGAAGCGGAGTCTGGAGACCGCAGGTGCCCATGAGCTTCACAGCCATGCTCCTCAGGAAATAAAACCGTGAAAGACAAAGCAATTCAGTTTGGGGAGGGATAATGCTGAGCAGGCTATGGTCTCAGGGAAAGATGCAGGGACGGGGGGAGCTCTGGATCCGAAATCACACCACCAAGTGTTATTACCCCCTTTGAGGCAGGGGACAGTCTTCTGTAACTTGAATCGGTAAGCCATTGGCTGTGGCCGCAGGGTGGGGGTACATAGCTTCCTGGGTGAGGCGCCAGGTGGTAGGTGGGCACCGGCCCCGGTAGAGAGGGTCTGAGTGAGGCACCAGAGTGAGGACTATCCCTGAGCCGTGTGGGTGCAGATCCTAACTCTGCTACCACCTGCTGTGTGTGCTGGGCAAATAGAGCGAGAGGGAGAGGGAGTGAGAGAGAGAGAGAGAGAGGAGCAGGGGGAGCAGCAGGCAGAAGGAGAAGCAGGTCCCCACTGATCAGGGAGCCTGATGTGGGGCTTGAACCCAGAACCCTGGGATCATGACCTGAGCCGAAGGCAGACGCTTAATCGACTGACCCACCCAGGCAACCCCTGGTATTTATTTTTATTGGTATTGTTGCTATTCATTATTCATTTAATGACGCTTTTTCCAAAATGCTGAGTATGAACCTTTTGGTTCATTGGAGATTAAAAACTGGAGATTATTTTTTTAAAATTTGAGATTAAAAAATGGATGAATATTTACTCTGTACTGTTGAATATTTTAGAGGCACAATTAGTAGCTACAAGGTCAGTTCTGAAATTCCCCATACTCATTTGTTCTTATAAGGTGATACAGTTGCTCAATGCTCATGCTGAGAAAAATAATTAATAGCTTGTTGAATGAAAATTATCTCATTATCTAAACATAGGAAATAAATGGGAGATACACCAACAGGTCTGGTTAATAGGTCAGGAGAGTTTGGTCTCATGCCCGGATCTATCGCTGACTCCCTGGGAGAGCTTGGGGAAGATGACAGACACCCCCATTCCCTGGTGGGGTGGCTCTCTTGGAAGACCGGGATGGGGAGCAAACCAACATCATTTCCTGTCCGTTAGCGTTAGCTCCGTCTGGGACTGGTTGGCTTAAGAAAGAGAAACCCACTTAAACTAACATAAGAGAAAGGACACGATTTTAATTTTATATGGTTCCCTCCATCTGATTCATTGTTCCCAAGTGGCTTGATAATCATTTCCATTGCAGTCAAAAAAGAGATTTGAAAACTCAAAGAAGAGTTTGGACTTTGGGGCTGGGAACGAACAGGTCCATTTTCCGACTCGACCCAGGCCTGCCCACCTGTCTGGACGGTGGGACGGCGCTGAGCCACTGGGGTCCTGATGCCGCTGGTCCAGGCCCTTTCCTTCCCAGCTTCGAGTGAGTCTCTGAGGCTGCAGTGTGACCCCGCTGGGGGACCGGACTTCTTAATGGTGAGCGATTCACTTAAAGTGCATTTGCATATACTTTGAGGATTGTAACTATTTGTATAATTTACATCTTATTTCAGGAAAGTAATAGCCAATTAAACTGTCTTCAGTGTCAGATTCTTGCAGAAAGACATTAACAGTGGTATTTTCACCTGTGCTCCACGAGTTCCTGTGAAAATAATTAGCGTGCTGAAGTGTTTGCTAATAATATGTTAGGTGGGAAAATGACTGCTCTTTCAAGGAATTTCTGTACTTGTAGAGTGATTTTTTATTTTAAGTTTAAAGATTAAATTTGCTCTCATCATTTTAAGTTATTAATCATATGAAGAATAATCAAAATGGGATAAAGCCATCTTGTTGGCTTAAAGAAAATTCCGACTTCCCGAATTGTGCTCCAGTCTGGGGGTGCGAATAACGGCCTCTTTTCTCGAAGGTGCGACTTGCTCAGTGAGTGAGGGAGACCATAAGCCTGGTACCCCTGGAGCAGAGGACTCCATCGTTTGTCTTAGCATCGAGAACTTCTGCGATCAGGATGCTTGTCCACTTTCAATTCTCAAGACATTTCGAAGGTTCATGTGAGCAGTCATCTTGACCGAATCACTCCTCACATCCCCTGTTTAGAAGACAATTTCTAAGTGGCACCAGATCATGTTCCAGGCAGATAGAAGCTGCTCCCTGGGCTGACTGTAGGAGCTATTGGTCAAGCACTGGGACTCATCACCAGAACAAACCACAAATGCCCTCCTTGGCTGCTTGACAATTGTCTGCTGGAGAGTGAATGGAGAGCTGGTGTTCTGCTCCGTAAAGTTCCTGGACTATCCCCGCCTCATCACACATCCTGTGCGTGAGAGGAGCAGGTAAGCCAAGACCAAGCCATTAAGACTCTTTATCTCATTGAAGTGAGTTCTACTCACTGGTTATTCATTGACACATGTAATCGTGTATGTATTGGACGTCTGCTAGATGCACGTATATTTTGCTTTGTGCAAAGGGGGGTATCCATAGTCGTGTCAATAATGACCTTGTGTGTCTTCAGGCACATGCACTCCGAAATAAGGTCTACACTCTGGAAAACAGGTTGACTCAGCTCTTCAAACACAATAGAGATTTGTTCTCATTTCCTTTGGATAAACACCGACAAGCGGAATTATGAGATCACACAGTAAATGTACATTTTGTTTTATGAAAAATACGGCCAGATCTTCACCCAAAGTGTTTGCATCATTTTGCATTGCCAGCAACGCGGCCCGTGGATTCCTGCTAGAGCACCCCCTGCCAGCATTTGTGTACTCACCTCTGTTTTAATCATTCTGGGGGTGTCAAGTGCTATCTGTTTATGGGTTCCATTTGCATTTCACTGAGGGAGGACTAATAATTCTGAAACCTTTGTATGGTGTCTGTTAATCATTTGTGTTTTTCTTTTGTGAAGTGTCTGTGAAAAAATTGCCCTTATGTTGGATTGTTCTTTTTTTATTATTGAAGGTAGAGTTTCTTTACATATTATATGCAAGTTCTCTACCAGCTAAAGATTCGAGGATATTTTCTCTCCCTCTGTGGCTAGTAGATTTCCTTCCTTAAAGATGTCTTTTAATCACCGGGACACTGTATTTTGATGAGGCTATGGTTATTGTTTTGTATGACCTATGAAAATTTACCTATCACAGTGATGACATTATTCTCTATGTTCCCCTAAAGCTTCACAATTTTACCTTTTATGTTTAGATCTATTCTGCACGGTGTGAGGTGGGAGCCATGTTTTTTTTTTTTTTTTGTATTTACGTTTTCCAGAATCATTTATTGAAAATAATTTCTTTCTTCTTTGGATTGTTTTGGCAACATTTTTGAAAATCAGGTCACTATTTAGTAATGGGCATCAGTCAGGGCCCTCTATTTTGTGCTGTAGATCAATCTGTCTGTCTTCATGTCTGTCCACTGTCTTGCTTACTCTAGTTTAATGGTCGGTGTTGTTGTGTGAAGTCCTCCAGCTTTGAACTTCTTGCATGGGATTGTTTTGGACATCCTAGGTCCTTTGTATTTCCATATACATCATGGAATCAGCTTGTTAATTTTTAGATGACAAGCCTGTTGGAACTGTATTTGGAATCACATTGATTCTCTGGGTCACTTTGGAGAGAACTGACATCTTAATGTTGCATTTTCTGATCCACAAATATGGCATATCTGTCCATTCATTTAAGTTTTATTTAAGGTATCTAACAATATTTTGTGGTTGTTAAGAGGAAATTAATATTTGATTTGAAAAGGCAGAAACGTGCCTACCTTTTGTGGCTTGGCATGAAAACTGACGAGAAAGACATGGGGAGCTTTTGGGGTGACATAGGGAACTTTGGGGGTGATATTGTTCTTTATCTTGCTGGACGCTGGGTTGCACAGGTTTGTGTACACTTCAAAACTCAGAAACGTATATCTTTATCTTTGTGTATTTCCTTGTATAGACATCTTACATGAAAAGAGAGATACTATTAACAAATATCAAATTCTTAGAATAATATCGATAGTAAAGTATTTTGGAGGAAGTGTACTGATATCTAAAATTTACTCTAAAATGTAATGAAACAAGGTAGGTTGATAGATGGATAGATGGAAGTTTACATGCGTGCTAAATCAAGTAGAGTAAAATGTTAATGGTAGAAGCTGGTGTGCATATAAGTGTTTATGGTGAAATTATTGCAGGTTTGCTGTGGGCTTGAACATTTTCATAATAAAATGTTCGAGAAAAGAACATGAAATAAAGATATTTCCAGACAAATAAAGACTAAGGGAATTTGTTATCAACAACACATGCTAGAAAATATTAAAGGAGTTTTTCAAGCAAAAGGAAAATGTTACAATTATAAGTATGGAAATGTAGAGATAAGTGAAGAGCATGAGAAAAGATAAATATGTGGATAACTGGAAATGATTTTTGACTACATAAAGTAATTATAATATTGTCTTATGGAATCTAATATGTGTTGAATTAAATTCAAGATGATAATACAGTGGGAAGGGTTTAAAAATGTTAAGGTTCTGACACTTAGTCGGGGTAGTCTTAAAAGTATAATAAATAAATAAAAGTTAAAAGGATGTGTGTTATAATGTCTACAGTAACCTCTAAAAGAATATTTAATTGCTAATCCAATAGATGGAAAAATAAAACAATTTAAAGTATTTGATTAATCCACAAGTAGACAATAAAGGAGAAAAAATAAGACATAAAATGCGTTGCTCAAATTTAAAAAAGAAGTAAGATGGTAGAACCTAAAACCAAATATATCAGTCATTCCTCTGAATGTATATGGACTAAATACTCCAATGAAAAGATTTGAATAGTCAGACTGGATAAAAAAGAAAATGGAATTGTATTCTGTTCACAAGGAACACAACTAATCACAATTGAAGAAATAGTACATAGACTTGAGGGTCCATATCTGGGTTCTCTATTCTGTTCCATTGGTCTATATGTCTGTTTTTGTGCCAGTACCATGCTGTCTTGGTGATCACTGCTTTGTAATATAGCTTGAAATTGGGCAACGTGATGCCCTAGCTTTTTTTTTTCTTTTTCAACATTTCCTTGGTGATTCGGGGTCTTTTCTAATTCCATACAAATTTTAGGATTGTTTGTTCCAGCACTTTGGAAAATGTCATTGGAATTTTGATCGGGATGGCATTGAAGGTATAGATTGCTCTGGGTAGCATAGACATTTTAACAATGTTTATTCTTCCGATCCATGAGCATGGAATGTTTTTCCATCTTTTTGTGTCTTCTTCAATTTCTTTCAGGAGTGTTCTGTAGTTCCTAGAGTATAGATCCTTTACCTCTTTTGTTAGGTTTATTCTGAGGTATCTTATGGTTTTTGGTACTATTGTAAATGGAATCGTTTCTCTAATTTCTCTTTCTACAGTTACATTGTTAGTGTATAAGAAAGCAACTGATTTCTGTGCGTTGAATTTGTATCCTGCCACATTCCTGAATTGTTGTATGAGTTCTAGGAATTTGGGGGTGGAGTTTTTGGGTTTTCCACATAAAGTATTATGTCGTCTGTGAAGAGAGAGAGTTTGACTTCTTTGCCAATCTGAATACCTTTTATTTCTTTATGTTGTCTGATTGCTGTTGCTAGGACTTCTAGTACTAGTACAAAAGATGTACAAGGGCTGTACTTTGAAATCCATACAACTTTACTGAGTAAAATTGAGGAAGAGCTTAAAGAAATGCCATATGCATGTTCACGGGTGGATTGAAAGTGAGGATGTCAATTGTCCCTGAATTTCTCTACAGAATCAATGTAACGCGATCCCAGTTAGGGGTTTTTCAATTATTTAAATTCTAGTTGGTTAATATATAGTGTAATATTAGTTTCAGGAGTATAGCTTAGTGATTCATCACTTCCATACAACACTCAGTACTCATCACAAGTGCACTCCTTAATCCCCATCACCCACCCCGCTCCTTCCCCACCCACCACCCTCCAGAAACCCTCAGTTTGTTCTCCGTAGTGAAGAGTCTCTTATGATTTACTTCCCTATCTCTCTCCCTCTCTTTGTTTCTTTTTTAAAAATAACAAGTGAGGAACTGATTGTTTTGGTGCTAGAATTAAAAAAAAAAAAGAAGACAAAGCAGAATTAAGTTTGGCAAAAATGTGGGGAAACTGGCTGTCTCATATACTTGGGATAGGAATGCAAATTTGCACCACTTTACATGTCCGCCTGTCAGGACGTACTCTGACCCTCCACACTTTCAAAACTATGTACACCACTCAACATCTGGAAACAATGCACCTTCGGTAGAACAGATAAACACACTGAGCACAGCCACATCACAGAGTACTAGATGGCATCAAGAGTGACCAACCAGACACAGCAACAGGGGTGCTGGGCTCCAGAGTGGAGAGTGTCCTCAGACAGCTGCTGATTTAGCAGCAATTTAGAAGCCCAGAGTATTCAAAGAATCTTCAAAGAATTCACAGAACTGGATTTGTTTATTATCTTATTCACATTCCTCATGGCTGAGGTGCCTGGTCATTGATGAAAGGCTGACCACATTCACTGATGTGACAATGAAGCATGTGGTGTGCTTGCTCACTGGAAGTGATTAATGGGAGCATCCAGCAAGTGTTGACCAAGTACCTGTGATGGTCAAGAGTTGTTTCTGAGTAGCTCTGAGCTAGTACTCCCTCATGGAGCTTATGTTCTGGTGCATGTTCGTGCTTGGAAATAGAAAAGGGGTGTGTGTACATGGGTTTTTTGCAAAATAGCAGGTGTTCTCCAGATCCATCCTCAGAGTTAGAATAAAAGCACCCAGAGCTCATTAATCAAGTATTTCTCACGTGCCCAGATTGATTCACTCACAATGATCCTCATTGTTCCAGAAGACATTTGTGTAGCTCTTTTGTAGGCTGATTATGAATACATTTTAATCTGATGATTTCAGTATTTTTACTAGACTTCTTAATTATGTGAAAAACATGTTTGTTTTATATTAAATAATAAAATTTACCAAACAGTAGTTGAAATAGAATTTAATGTTTGTAAAAAAAAAAAAAAGGGAAAGAAGAAAATGAACGGAACGAACATTACAAAGAAAAATAACAATATTCTATTCATCATCATTTTCTTCTGCTTTATTTCTGCTTATGCAAAACTTAACACAGTCACGTCTACCATTTTGTAATAAAAACTAAATTTATTTTATTTTACTTATATGTTAGTCACAAAACTTCTACTGAGTCTTGATAATATCCAAGGCATTGTTTTTAGTGCTTAATGCCCCAGTGTTTCCAACTCACCCATCAGCGGATCCTGCTACTCTGTTTCAACTTTTGATTTTCCCCAGACTGCAAATAGAGAGAACATTCCTGGTGTGTTTCTCTGACTTCCAGGCTTGGATTTTCCTCCCAGACACTACAGCCAGTGTCTACTTACAAAAACACTTGCTGCAGGGTGATACTAAGAACTAGATTTATTTTAGAAATCAGAAAAAAAGAGAAAAAAATATTCATGGCCAGTTTTATTTTTGAAAAAAATTTGCCTTCCTAATACTATCAATTGTTCTGTTCTACCATTTTTTTAAAAAAATTAAAACCCTGATCATTCATACACGCAGACATGTAATTACGTAATCACTCACTTATTGAAGGACTTGTTTTGTTTTGTTTTCTGAGAAGGCACTAAGTCATACAGGTCCAAGTATGGACACCCATATTATAAACAAGACGGGAGCTGGGCGTGTTAAGGAAGGAACCAGGAATGCCTTTCTTCGCCTTTGCTTGCAGCCAGCACTTCTTATGGTGTCGGTGATGTTGATGTTGAAAGGAACATTTGGGATTCATGTTATGCTCAACTCTTGGAGGTGCTGCAGAGATCATCCTCACAGATCCTGCCAAATATTCCCGAAATTGCCAAACATCCCCCCTGACATCGACGCAGGCCCATTACGGCAATCCCCAGGCTCTTTGTCCCTGGTGACTTCCAGCATGTGGGCTGTGTGTCCCAGACTCAGGGGGTGGGGTAGCGAGCCCACGGGGACCCGGGAGCCTCCCTGCATTGGCTGGCGAGCAGTGTGGTCCGCGGGCCTCCAGATGAGCACGCTTTGCTAAGGCACATTTTCCAATAAGAAAGCGATGCTGTTAGCTTGCCTGAAAACATTCTGGGAAGGACAAGTGTAGACTCTGGAACCTCCAGGAGCTCAGCGGCTGTGATCTACAGCGAGCGAGCGTCCCTCCACTGTGATCTACAGTGAGCAAGCGTCCCTCCACATAACTGCATGGAAGCAAGAGCCCTTTGCACTCAAGTATCACCACCATTTGCTGAGCTCATTACAGATACCCACTGAGTCATTAGATGCGCTTCCCAACATCACCACTTTTATCCACCCAGGACATTACAGCAGCTTACAGGTTTTCTTCGTGTTAGGTGGAGCAACCTCGAATGACAAATAATGAGCTCCATGAACCTTATACCATAGATCGGGTCATGTTTATGCGTGGCATTGAACATGGACTGTTTCCATAGATCTGATGGTTTATTGCTGTTTACACTTTGAGAAACCCCCTCACCCCAGGATCACACATACCATCCTCTGGAAGCTTCCACTCAGCAGAAGCAGGCCTTGTCTTCCTCCATTTCCTACCCACCTCTGAGTACTGCAACAGAAGGCAGACCTGGCCTTGCACCTGCGAGGTGGTGGAGGCCAGGGTTGTCTTGAAGTTTACAATCGTACCGTCTTTCTGCTGTGCTGACCACAAGCAGAAGAAACAAGACGTGCGTTTGGGTCCCCTGAGGACTTAGATTCCATCTGGCTCCCTTTATCCCATCCTTTAGTCCCCTGGCTGGGTGTTCCATTAGCCTGAAATCTTCGGTCATGGCTGTCATTTGTGGCGGCTTCCTGCCTTGGAGAGAACCCCCTCCTGCCGCCCGAAGGCTCAGGCAGAGATTTCCAGCACGCCTCAGTACCAGAGGCTCCAAACCGTCTCCTCGCACACGTGGAACGGCTCCTTTTCCTTCTGCTGCAGGTGTTCATGGCATCCGGGGGTATGACGTGGCTTGTGGTCCTGCCCAGGCCGTGCATCTCTGAATCAAGGTGGAAGGGGTTTGGTGGCACCGCACAGTATTTGACTCACATGGGCGAATGTTTATTTTCCTTTACCCTGGAGGATCTGGGCAGGGCATTCCACCTGTGGTGGTCACTTGAAACAAATCAGCTATTTCTGGGTCCAGGGTCCTCAAGGTGGTCTCAGTCGTCACCCCTTGGAGCAGCACATTGGACAGGTCTCCAGAGGGCCCTGCAGCCTCCTGACTAGGTGGGGCATCCCCAGCAGTGACAGGTGGCTTGGGGCACAGTCTTCTTTCCATCCTCCACCACATGCTGATATGGATGTAATGTCTCCCTCCAAAAAAGCCACCATCCACTAATCAATCCGTGGCGGGTACAGAAAGGGCCAGCTGGCTCCGGGTGCTCCCTCAGGACCCCGGGACCCGTCTGGTTTTCGTAGGTGTGGATGGCAGAGAGATCAACATGTCCCGATATCATCACACCCTTTGGATGCTTCTCAGGGCCACCTTCAGTGAATCTGCACACTGACCTCAGGTTCTGGGTAAGAGGGAATCACCGTTGACACAAAGGGCCCCCTACTCCATTCACACAGTACAGAATAGCCTCGATGCCTTTTCACTGTAAGGAAAGATCCTGATGGCTCAGGGCCTCCGTGAGAGCGATCGTCTTCAGTTTACTTGGTCTGTTGAATGAGAACATCATAGCATAATCCAAAGGGCATCCGAATGATGTAGTAATCTTGAAATTTGATTGTATTGGATTTTATTTAAAGTAAGGAACCTGTTAGTCTCCACCACCCTTGGGTTGTATATCAGCGTGGGCTGATTGAGGGTGGAGCTCGAGCAGATTTGGAAGGTGTGGTGTTCGCACTGCTCTAAGAACCTGCCTTTTGCTCACATGAACTCACAGAAGGAGGGTGACCCATGGGAGATGTGCCCAGACTGTGAGTGGGGTGACACCAGCCTGGGTGTCTTGAGGGCGTGTGTCGAGACACGAATAAGCGAGGGGGATGGGAGGCATCCCTGGTGGTGGAAAGATGCTACATCAAAGCTTTATAACCAAAGAGGAAGAGGGACAGGCCTCAAGAGTCCCCGAGACCTCTGGCTGCTAAGAGCTGTCAGGTGCCTCTTAACAATTATGCCCTCTAGGGACCCCGGAGGCAGTTGCTCTACACATCAGGCTCAGGCGAGCCTGGCCAGATGCTGCGGGCCGCACAGGAACTCCTTGGCAGGGTGCTTGCAGCTCCGCATCCTTCCGTCATCCATCCTGCCTGTTTCAGAGGCCACGTGCCGGGGCCCGTGGCTGCAGTGGGGCCTGCCTGGGCTGTCAGCACGGCCAGCACCCAGGGCTGGCGTGGCAGCAAGACTCAGAGTCGTTCTGTGCACAGGGTGTGGAAGGCTCTTCTAACTTTAAACCAGGGGCCTCAGCCCTGCCAGTCCAGTTCACAGGGGTCAGACAGCCTCCTGGATTCACGGCCATGGGCAGAAGAGGACAGGCACAGGGTCCCTCCCTCTGTCCAAGCTAGGCCAGGCAGGTTCGCGCAGGAACACTTTCCTCTGCAGGTTATGTCCGTGCATTTACGTGGCCATAACCGAACATTTAGGGAGAGCGGCAGAAGGGCCATGTGCTGTGTCATGCTTCTCGACTCCCTTACCCTCGGTCTCTGCCCTCACACCTTGTCAGGTGGTGGTCTCAACATCATTTTTACTGCTAATGAAGAGAGTCACATCAATACCTCATATTCAAGCAGTTTACATGCTATCGAATGCTTTCCTGACTGTTCTTTTTGACATAAAACTCAGATCCAGAATCATCCATGAAGAGTGGTGATTTGGGCCTAAAAAGGAATGATCTCTCAGTAAAAAAAAATAGAGTTGTTAGTGTTGGGAGCAGAACTTTTAAAAATGTGGAAGTTTTTGATTGCTTATGATCAATAAATGGGATTTATAATGCTGAGTGTTGGAAAACAATATTTACCAAATTACCATTTTTTGCTTTGGAAAATTGGGTTTTCATTTTCTTTCACACCAAAATGTTCAGAAAGAACAGGCCTTGAGCGGAGAATGAATCAGCAGATGAAGCACATAAAGCAGAGAGCAGCCTTCACAGCAAAGGCTATTTTGGGAATTTGGTTGTTTTCCTTTGTGATGATAATTCATCATTTGTTTTTTTTCATTTTGTGTGTGTGTGTGTGTGTGTGTGCAGAGCATTTTGTTAAATGGCATTTTGTTAAATTGCTGGCTTCAAATGTGATTAGAAAATGATTGTTCTGAATTATAACCAGCCAAACACCTTCACTGTGCAAGAGGCAGATGAATGATGGAGGACCAGAAGTAAACATCAGTTGGCAGTCCTGCCCTGGCTCTGGGCTAATGCCCACCAGGGAGGGGGCAGTCTTGTGCATCTGCATGCATCCCCCCATTCCATCTAGCCCTGACTTTGTAAACTCCTGCGCTGGGGAAGGTGGAGCTCAGAGACATGCAGGCTGGAGATCTTCCTGTCTTCTTAATCGTGCTACCTGGAGCCCTTACACAGCTCGTCAGGACAAATGCAAACCCGAGGTTCTGTTAGTCCCACTAGAAGGCTCCCGTCTGGGTGTCCTCCAGGTCAAGGAGTGAGGAAGCATGGCCTCACCTGGGAGAACTGTGCCATCAATTACTTCTAATACCTTCTCCATAAGTGGAAATAGAGCTGCCACTGGGTGAGGAGAGATGCCCGTGAGTGAATGAGAAAACCCATCTCCTCCAGCCCCAGAGCTGAGTTCTGTGCTGGGCACACCACCTGTGTGTATGGAGGCAGCAGCTCTGGATGCTGCGACGCAGGGCCCAGAGCTACCTTCTGGAATGAAGACCTCCCTCCTCAGGTGCTGGGCGTGCCTCAGCAGAGAGAGCGGCCCGGCTCGCAGTCACACCTCCTCTGCTGGTGATGGCCACTGCCACCTTCAGGATCCCCCCCCGGGGGGCTGGGCTCCCACAGGGACTGCATCACATCCGGTTTCTCCCTCAGCCTGGGGCTGCCCATGGGTCGTGATTGGAGGAGCACCTGCTAATAAGCTGCATGTGAGCTCATCATCCAGAGCCGGCTTCTAGGGAACCAGCCTGCAGCAATGAGTGGGCCTCATAGCATTGCCCCAGCTCCAAGCTTGGGGTCTGCCCTCCGAAACGTGGTCCTCATCTATTTCCCAAATGTACCTTAGTGATATTTGCAAAATGGTAGTTTGAGCATGGTATCTTTTACTTGGCATCCTTCACTGCTTTATCTTTGTTCTTGGGGACCAACAAACAGCAGGCTCCTTCATGGATATTAATTTGGCCAAACTGGGAAAGTTTGGGGAGTATAAGAGAGAAGAAAAATAATTTAACTTAAGTCCTTTTTAAAATGTTTATTTGCTGAACAACAGCTGATTTTATTATATTAGTGGTCCTCTAAAATAAGTCTATTAAAAATTATTAAGATTATCTAAACATCAAATAACATATACACTAAGGGGAAATTTAATCTTTTATTGACAATATTAACATTAAAATAATACTCACAGAATAATTATTTTTGGTATATATTCACAAACTGCATTAGTTATTTAGCATATTTATCACTAATATTAGGTCACTAGTATTTTTCTGCACAATGTATTTTTAATATGATCTTATTTTTTTATAATATTTTCAAAAAAATTAGCTGTAATAGTCTACTCAGTTGCATTTCATGGTTAATAAATTTGAAGTCACTGATGTCCTTAATTGGCTCATAGCATTTTTAATTGGAAAATATTCTTCCTGAAGATGCAGATATATGTGGTGAACCCAAAGCAAATCACTCAGCAAAAGAGGGAACTCTCACATTTTATTTTGAAATACACAAACATTTCAGGACAAATGCTGATGTTCTTTCTCCATTCAGAGTGTTATTCCTTGACAAATATATATTTTTTTAATTCACTGAGCCACCATATCCTACATCATTAGTTTTTGATATAATGTTCAATGGTTCATTAGTTGCATATATCACCCAGACAAATATTTTTTAAAGACAAAATTTATTAAATAAATCATCTCTATTTATGAACTTTTAAAATTGCACCAAATTTTAATGTCAGAAATTGTAGGCCTCTGTTGTATCCCATTCTGCTGCTGGATGTATCTATTTATGCAAGTAAACATTGGCATTCCTCCAAAGATCTTTCGCAAAAGCTGAGAGAGACAGAAAACTTCAAAATTCTCTTTTGAACACTACATAATCTCTCATCTTTTAGTTGCTTAATTCCTTTTTGAGGCCAAATTTCATAGTCTCCTTTTTTTGCTGGTGATGTTTTAGGTCATTTGCATTTGCTAAACACTTCAAAAGCTTAAGTTTTCTTGCCCTATGTTACTGAGTACTCGGATTTAGAATTTTCCACTTTTTTTTTTTTAATTTTTTTTTTAAATTTTTTTTTAATTTGTGAGAGAGAGAATGAGAGAGAGTACGAGAGGGAGGAGGGTCAGAGGGAGAAGCAGACTCCCTGCTGAGCAGGGAGCCCGATGTGGGACTCGATCCCAGGACTCCAGGATCATGACCTGAGCCGAAGGCAGTCGCTTAACCAACTGAGCCACCCAGGCGCCCTAGAATTTTCCACTTTTGTTCAGAGGACTTCACTCAATCTTTTTGCAGGACACTGATGATTTACAAGTAGTGCTTCAAAGACACAGTTGTTTTTTTGAAAACTTTTTATTGACATATATTTAAAATGAATACATTTTATATGTACAGCTTGATCTTGACGAATTTTTTATTTTTCACATACCCGTATACACACCTCCCGGATGAAGATGTAGAATATTTCCTCCACCTGCTCCCCTCACAGCCTGTGCCTCTTCTACTCAACAATGGTGTCTTTTATTTGATCTCTATTCCTACATGGTGGGCAGAAGAAGGGCCCCCAAAGATGTTCAGGTCCTAATCCCTGGAATTTGTGAGTATGCTAAGTTATATGCAAATAGGATTCAGGCGTAGATGGAATTAAGGTTGCTAATCAGCTGAGGGGAGATGAGCCTGAATTCTGCGATGGGCCGGATGTGATCACAAGGTCCTTACATGTGGATGACAAAGACAGAAGTGATACCATGTGTGAGAGATACTACTGGTGATTTCTGGCTTTGAAGGTGGAAGAAGGGGCTGGGAGCCAAGGAATGCAGGAGCTTCTAAGAGCCGGGAGAAAATGCCTTCTCCCCTACAGTCTCCTGGAAGAAACGCAACTCTGACCACAACTTGATTTTTAGCCCGGGGAGACCCATTTCAGACTCTGACCTCCAGCACTGTGACATTATATATCTGCATTGCTTTAAGTCAGTAAGTTTGTGGTAATTTATTGCAGGAACAATAGAAAACTAATAGACGCTGTCTTGGTGTATTTGGGCTGCTATCATGGAATACCATAGAAGGGGTGCCTTGTCAACAACAGACCTTTATTGTTCACATTTCTGGAGGCTGGGAGTGTAAGATGAAGGCACCAGAAGATTCTGTGTCTGGATAGGTCCTGCTTCCTGGTTCACACCTAGCCGACTTCTCCTTATGTCCTCACAGGGCAGAAGCGTGAAGGAGCTCTCTGGGGTCTCTGTTATAAGGGCACTGATCCCATTGTAGGGGCTCCACCCCCATGACCTCATCGCCTCCCAAAGGCCGGACCTCTTAATACCATCACAATGGGGCTTAGGTTCCAACATATGAATTTGGGGAGGGGGATGCAAACATTCAGTTTAAAGCATACCTCATGCATTAAATTGATGTAATTTTTGCCTTCTTGTTGAGGTGTAAAGTAAAAGGTACAAATTATAAGGTTACATTTTTAAAAAATATTTTTAAAATAAACTCTACCCCCGGTGTAGGGCTTGAACTTATGATCCCAAGATCAAGAGTCACATGCTCTACTCACTGAGCCAGCCAGGAGCCCCTTTAAGCGTACGTTTTTGATAAAAGTTGACAATGGAATAGATGCCTATGTAGCCAACATCTCAGTCCAACAGAGGATATTTCCCTCATCTCAAAAAGTTCCCTCAAGCTGCTTTCCAGGTAACCCCCACTCCAGTCCCCAGAGACCACCACCGCTCTGATATCTGTCACTGTGGATTAGCTTGCCTACAATTGCACTTCACATCAATGGAATCATAGTGTGTGTTCTTTATGTTTGGCCTCTTTTTCTTGGCGTAATGTTTCATCTGATCTCCTGTTGGTGGATGTTGGATGGTTTCCAGTTTGGAGCTAATATGAATAAAACCACTATGGATATTATTCTACAAGTCATTTTCTGGTCATATTCATTCATTTCTCTTGTATCCATGCTTTGCAGTGGACATGCTGAGTTGCATGGTCAATGTATGTTTAACTTACATGAGAAACTCCCAATCTATCTTTCAAAGTGATTCTACTTTGTAATGTAGGAGAGATCCAGTTGCTCCAAATTCACCATAACACTTGGTATTGTCAGTCATTTCAACTATCGTCATTCTAGCGGGTATGAAGAGCTCCCTCAAATTTGAACATGTCTATCCCTGAAAAATAAGGTTGTGGTGCTCTTTTTCATGATTTTACAGACAAGCAAATTCTTTCTTTTTTGAGTGGTGGGTTCAAATCTTTTGTCTCCATTTAAGATTAGGTTGCTTGGTTTTATTATTGATTTGTTGGGCTTTTAAAAGTTACACTTTGGATACAGTCTTTTGTCAGATATATTTATTGTGAATATTTCCACCTGCCTGAGTCCTGACTTTTCTGTGTCTTCTGAAGAGCACGAGTTTATAGTATTGATAAAGCCCAACTTATAATTTTTTTCCTTTTCTGGTTAGTGTTTTATGTCCTGAAGTTATTATGAAGATAAAAGCCGACATTTTGTGCTAGAAGCTTTATGGCTTTAGCTTTACATTCAGATCCGGGAGCCCTCTTGAACTGACTTTCTAATACAGCATAATGTAGAGTCCAACATTTATTCATATTTCCCTGAATGTTTAGTTGCCCCAGTATCATTTCTGATATCACACACTTTTATACATTTAACATCATCCTTAACCAAAACATACGTGGTTTACTGACTCTCTGCATATGTTAAATATTTGTGCATCTAATAATGAACCTCCTATTTTGACTAGTGGAATCTCTTGTTGGCAGTTATGAATTATGGATGCACCATAATCAATTTGAAGTGAAATTCTGATTCATAGAATTTTATTTCAGTAAGAATTTTGCTCTTGCCATAATCTTTTGCTCCATCAAAATTTGTGTTCACATTACACCAAACAAATAATTTTATGTTCAGTGTTGAATATACAAGAACATTAACAATAATGTTTTACCTTCGTCGAGATAAATTTCTGAAAGCTTTTCTCTGACTCCATGAATTGCATAAGATATGTAAACATTATTGTAATTATCTGGCTTTCTATCTGAAGCACCTGATGACATCGACACTAAAATGTGTCCTTTAACTCTTTGTGAACTTTTTCTGTTATGGAACCAAGCTATTAATAGATAGTTCTTCACTTTCTGTCCATGCACAAGAAAAGTAGGAATTGAAAATGGACAAAATTAATTTAGAAAACTGTCATTTGATTTAAGGTTCAGCGAGTCAGAGGGAAAAGTGACTTCACCTTCTGTAGTTGCTTCTGTGAGATTGGCACCTTCCAGAGTCATCTCGTTAAAATCACCGATCATTCCTGGCGGGTTTGTGTCTTTGATGTGGATGCGGGCTGTGATGTCCCCGTGTCCTTCCTGGGCAGGGTGTGTGGCAAGTATCAGCTGATAAGTCACGCAGGTTACAAATTTATCACCAATGTTCCTGAAAAATAGGAATAATTTCTCACCAAACATGCACTTTCAATGGTTAGGTCATTGCTGCTGAACGTGTTTAATGAAAACTAGTCAAATAAAATAAATAAGCAATTGTAGATTTTTATAACATATGAGGAAGCTGCAGCAAGAGCATCTCATGCTCTAGGTCCTATAATTCTGCCTCCATTTCCTTCACCCCCGGGCTGTGATTTCCCACATTTACCACTACCCTTGGTTTGGGTAGCCTTGTGACAGGATGCATCTTAGAGGCTTCAGCAAGCGTGTGACGAAATTGGCTAGTAAATCAATAGATGGCAGGAGAGGCAGGTTTAAAAAATGTTCCCATTAGGACTTGAGAGAGGAGGGACTTAGCTGTTTGTGGCTGCGAGCGTCTAAGCATTTTTATCAGCAGGTGTTGGGCATGCTGCCCTTGAATGGAAGGTCATGCAACCCTCACATGCTGTTAGACTGGAGCGTGCTTGTAGTGGGAACTATGAAAAAAAGCTCCACCGAACCCATTTTGCTTTATTTTGGTACACCCAGCAATAACAATAATTCTCTAAAAACCAAAAAATTTGAGACAAATACCAGATCAAATGGGAAGACAATAATCAGGATCTTCCCTTGCAGCTGGGACAAACGGTCACCGTACATTTCAACTTTGCGGGTTCTGGCCCCTGCTGACCTCGCCTGCCTCATTGTAAAGCACTTGTCACCGATGAATCGGGGCCTCCACATGAGCACATACATCCATACACATATATACACCTCTGCACTCATCCACGCAGACACGCATGTACACACACATACGTACAGTAACTCAGGCCATTTGATAGCACGGTAACATTCCAGACATAATTCTCAAAATATTTATGTATCTCAAACTATTTTCAAATTACATCTATAAATATAAATATGCACATATAAACAAACATATATTTTTTCAGGTAATGTTAGTATGTGCTGTGGTAATAAATTAACTCTGAAATCCCAGAAAATGAGATGCGGGTTTTGGGGGCATACATGTATTTGGGGAGAAGCATAGCCTTGTCAGCTCACTTCTAGCCTTTGAAATGTTGGACCCTAAGTTTCAAACACTCACATGCTTTCGGACGCCAGAGTTAGGGCTCACAGTGCTACATAATTCCTGCCAAAACCTAATGGACTGCTAGTCTGTTTTCTGTAAACGTCCTCACAGTTGCTTTCTAGACTGTTACAGAGGAACTGAGCCGGACAGACTTAAGCAGCTAGGGAAGATGATTCTGGACCATTGAGGAAGGGGAGGGCTGAGCAGAACTCGGCATACGACGAGGAGGTCGGGGCGTTTAAAATCAGTGGCTGGAGGGAGAGAGTCCATGGATGGGAAGTCACTAACAGGAACCGGTTAGGTGTCAGGGGTGCGGAATTGTCCCTCAGCTGGCCGCACAGGACACGGACAAGGCCTGGCTGAGAAGTGGGCTCAGAGGAGCCAAGGAAGGTTTGGTCGGGGAGGCGTCCTGGGTAGGGCACAGATCTTTATTTCTTTGCTGTATCATCCCCATAAACTCCCCTTTCCCTAATGGAGGCTACTTTGAGGCTGTATTAGATTTTTATCTCTCGAAATCTTTTTGAAGCCCCATAGTTTACTAGAATCTGGAAATAATCAGATCACCCAACATTACAAGGGCCCCAAATTCTGGACTCCCGTGATTCTCTTTCCTCTGCGCTTGCAAACTGGCCAATTCTTCTGGGCTCATTTGCCTTTCTTGGAATACCTTTCTGGACCCGAGTGATGACCAGTGCACATCACCACTTTTCCATTGTACAGTACGGATGGATCCCCGTTGTGTTCCTTCTGGAATCAGCCCCCATCCACACGCTACTCTAGCCACTGAGTCAGCATCGCTTTTGTGGGGGTTTTATGTCAGCAGGTCTCCATCCTTGTACCGGTGTTTCTACTACGGCGGTAGCCTTGCGCCGTGTGGGGTGGTGGACAAATCCCCAGGGTGCACGATTTAACGCAATGAAACCTTGCCTCTTGCCCACATCACAGACACAGACACAGCGAGATGGGGACGATTGTGGGGCGTCTGCGGAAGGAGGATGTGCTTGCACGTGGCTGCACGCAAACAGTGAATGCACCTGAGCGGCCACGGAGAGAGAACAGGACGTTCTGCTGCTGCCCCTTTGCTCGTGTGCTGCTGGCCGGACGCGGCTCTGGGGCCCAGAGAGCCTGGCGGGGGCGCTGGGAGGGGTCGTGCGGTGAGCGCACATTCGGGGCACACTAAGTGTGTCCGCACACTAGGTTTCAAAATGACTATAAACGCGCAAATCTACATATAAGCATGTGCACTTTGTCTCCCTCTTTCTCGGTCCTTCAAGATAAGCTTTCTGCGAAGCCAGCATCGAGTTCATTCTGCGCTACCCACCATTCCACGGCGCCGCGCTCAGGGCAGCTGGAATCTTCCAGAGACGCCTGCGGTGGTTTCTACCTCTCCGTCGGCTCTTCTGCCTTGACGTTGCCGACCTCCTCAGCCCTCCCAAGGGCCGGCTCTAATTTCCTTGCCCTCGCCTTCAGTGGAGGCCGGCCGTCGGGACTCCCTTGTACAGAGGGCACAGAAGTGACCCCTCACGACTTTCAAGGCTATATCAGAAGCACTGCTGCGGCTTCTGCCGATTTCTTTGGAAGGCTCACTCGGGGTGCTTTCTGCTCTGGGCTGAATGTTTGCGTCCCCTCCTAATTCATGTGTTTGAAGCCTGAATTCTCAGTGCGGTATTATCTGGAGATGGGGCCTCTGGGAGGTAATTAGGTTTGAAGGTGGAGCCCTCAGGAGTGGGATTAACACCCTTGTAAGGGGAGGAAGAACCAGAGCTCGTTCTCCATCATGTAAGAATCCAACTAGAAGTTGGACATCTACAAACCAGGAAAGGATCTCATCAGACACCAGATCTGTGGGCATCTTGATCTTGAATTTCCAGGCTCTAAAGCTGTCAGAAATACGTCTAAGCTGCCCAGGCTGTGGTATTTTTGTTACAACAGCCAGAACTGACTAAGACACCTCCTTCCGGAATGATCTGTCTCAGAACCCAGCTGCCATGCTGTGAGAAGCCCAAGCCACCTGACAAGGCCACATGGAGGTGATCCCGTCCACTGCTGTAGCTGAGCCCGGCCTTTGGGTCTTCCCAGACCAGACTCCAGGCCAGAAAAAACCTTCCAGATTATTCTAGCCCCCGGCTGATGAAGTTACTTCCAGAAGCTCAAGCCTTTCCAGGGAGTGCTTCAGATTGTGGAGAAGAACACACTTTTGCTGCTGGGCCCTGTGCGGTTTCTGACCTGCTGAGTTCAGGAACGTCGTGAGTGGGGCCCAGTGTATACTGGACACTGCTGGACAAACGGAACAGCGTCTCTGACATCGAGCTGAGTCTTACAGCTGGTAATGTCTTACTTGTGGTATTTTAATATTTTAACAGCTCTGAAGTTAGAATACATCTTGGATACGATGAAATATGATAACAGATGAAAATGAGTATACTTCCCATGCAAATCTAATGAGGTGCTTCCTTTATTTATTTCCTTTGTTTTTTCCCCCATTTTATACTGGAATTTCATTAGATAAATGTATAAATGTACATATACACTCACACACATATTCTGTGTCTCTCTGTAAAATAATGTGTATACATCGCCCTGGGTGAATCTGATTCTTTTCATCAAACATCCATATGGGAAAAGCCATGCCTGGCCTTTGCTGGCCCCTTTGACTCTAGATCACTTACAGTCTCGTCCCACACTCGACCCTGGCTTACGGACAGCTTCCGTGTGCCTGGACCACGATCAGCACCTGTGCCACATGCCTGACCCAGACAAGGTCCTTGCCGGCACGAAGTTCGGGTGCGGGGGGACACAGACAGGAAATCAATAGGCATAAGGCAATTGTGTGATCAGAGGTTGTTGCCAAGGAAAACCAGAGGGTCCCTGAGCAACTGTGACAGAAAGTTAGTTTTTCCTTTAGGTGGTCAGTGTGGGCCTCACCAAGGAAGCCTATCTGGGACTCTGCTGGGTGGGGGAGAAGGAGTCGCTCCCGACTGAAGGAGGAGGATGGGGTGCGGGGCTGGAGGCCCGTGTGCAGCGGCCAGGGAGAGGCAGGAGCGGAGGGCCGAGCTGTGGGGTGAAGCAACAGATTTGCGTTTGTTGGAGGTCATTCTGGAGTCACCAAGATGGCCTTCAGTAGGTGAACGAAGTCAGTTGGGGTCCATCCGGACAATGGAAGATTCAGCACTAAAATGAAATGAGCTGTCAAGCCAAGAAAAGACACGGAGGAACCGTAAATACATTACTACTCTGTGAAGGAAGCCAGTCTGAAAAGGCCACATCCTGTGTGACTCCAATTCCAAGACATTCTGGAAAGCACAGAACTATGGAGCGAGAAAAAAGATCAGTGGTCGCCAGGGGTTGGGGAAGGGGGGATGAGTAGGCGGAGTGCAGCGGATTTTATTTTACTTTATTTATTTTGTTTTATTTTATTTTATTTTTTATTTTTATTTAAATTCAATTAGCCCACATATAGAACATCATTAGTTTCAGGGGTAGAATTCAGTAATTCATCAGTTGCATATAACCCCCAGTGCTCATCACATCACCTGCCCTCCTTAATGCCCATCACCGAATTACCCCATCCTCCCACCCACATCCCCTCCAGCAACCCTGTTTGTTCCCTAGAGTTCAGCGTCTCTCATGGTTTGTCTCCCTCTCTGATTTCTTCCCATTCAGTTTTCCCTCCCTTCCCCTATGATCCTCTGTGCTGTTTCTTATATTCCACATATGACTGAAACCACGTAATTGTCCTCTGATGGACTTACTTTACTTAGCATAATACCCTCCAATTCCATCCACATTGATGTAAATAGTAAGATTTCATCTTTTCTGATGGCTGAGTAATATTCCACTGTATGTATGGACCACAGCTTCTTTATCCATTCATCTGTAGAAGAGCATCTCGGCTCCTTCCACGGTTGGCTATTGCGGACATTGCTGCTATGAACATTGGGGTGCAGGTGCCCCTTCTTTTCACTACATCTGTGTTTTGGGGGTAAATACCTAGTAGAGCACAGAGGATTTTAGGGTGGTGAGAATACCCTGGGTGACACTCTAATGATGGACACAGGTCATCGCACACTGTCCAAGCCCATGGGTTGTGCAACTTTGAGTGGGAACCTCATGCAAACTGTGGGCTGTGGGAGGTGATGATGTGCAATGCGGCTTCATGCACTGTCACAAACCTGCTGCTCTGGGGGGGGGGGCTGTGCTGTGCCTGTGGGGGCAGGAGAGGGGGGCTGTAAGGGAACTCTCTATACTTTCCCAAAACTGCTCTGAGTAACTAAATTTGCATAAAACAAAGAAAAAAAGCAAAAGAAATTGAGAGTAAGAAAGGAAGGGAGGGAAGAAGGCAGGGAGGGGGCAAGCAGGGAGGGGGTAGACAGGGAGGGGGCAGGCAGGGAGAGGACAGGCAGGGAGGGGGCAGGCA
>NW_022589720.1:4181375-4231508 GCF_004348235.1 Phoca vitulina
GGGCAGGCAGGGAGAGGACAGGCAGGGAGGGGGCAGGCAGGGAGGGGCCTGGCAGGGAGGGAGAGGCAGGGAGGGGATAGGAAGAGAGGGGCAGGCAGGGAGGGGGCAGGCAGGGAGGGGGCTCTCAGGGAGGGAGGCAGGGAGGGGGCTGGCAGGGAGCATCTCTCTGGATGCTTCCCTGCAGGGCGCAGCAGGGACCCCAGGCTGGCCAGAGGTGCAGCGGGCTCCTTCCTCCTCCTCCTGGAGTCCCATCTCCCGGACACCACAGGCATCTCTCTGCTGTCACTGCTCCCATGCCCCAGCTCCCTTGAGACTCGGAAAGTGTAAGGGAGTGAGGAGTGGCCCAGGGCTGACTCTGAGGGGACCAGGGATGGATGATGGATATGCAGAGGGACAAAACTAAGAGGGAGAGGGACAGACAGACTCCAGGGCCTGCCCTCTGGACTGCCATCTGCATCTGGCGCGAGGACCGGAGGAACAGTCCGCTGTGATGGCTCACCCTTGCGGATCCCTTGGGGCACGATGTGTGTGCATGTCTAGCAACCTTCAGCCATCAGCCTTCAGAACTGTTTTCCGGTCAGAACACTTAGTGTAAAGGTGCAGAGATACAATCAGGCCTGCGCCCTACACCCTGTCCCCTGTCCCCGCGGGCAGGACAGAGGGCCCTGGGCAGAGGGCGGTGCCACACCCGGGCATCTTCCTGCTGCTTGCTTCTCTTACTATCTCTGGCTCCTTCCTTCCTCTTGCCTCCCATTCTTCTTGAGTCCCTGCTTTTCAGCTGCTGTGGACGGTTGTGTGCATGGTGAATCGGGTGCTTGTCCCAGCGGTGGGAGGGGAGGGTCATCCTGCCCCCTGAAATCTTCTGGACACATGCCAGGGCCACAGAGCAGGGCACACACATGGGGTGGGAAGCTGGGGTGCAGGGCCAGGCTGGGGACAGAGGCTCGGGTGGAGGGGACCCAGATCCTGCTTCTCCTGCAGTTCTGCACTTTGCCCCAGCTACCCTGAAGCAGGTTTAGCTTGACCTTGGCTCTCACAGCTCCTTGAGTGAAGGGGTGTGGGCCTTCACCGGGCTCTCTGGTTGCTGAATCACAGCCCAGTTAGGACCATCTAAAGGTGGTGATTTTCAGGTCAGGCGTGCCTTCTCCCACAGACGACGGACAATCTGTGACTTCTTCATCCACCATTCATTTTTCCCAGAGCTTCAGCACCTGCTAGGATTACAGAGCCCATGGCCTTGAGCGGAGACCTGAGGCCTTTCTGGGACCCACTGGGGCTCCCCAGCGCTGAACTCTTGAGACATTTTTCTCCAACAGTGTGCCTGCAGGTCCCTGCTTTGTTAGGAAACAAGCCTCATCCTATTGTAAATAGATATGGAAATGTGCCAGTGAGCTCCACCCAGGGACCTTGGACTTCTCCTGAATATTTATTCCAGGCTGCCAGTCTAATGTTCTCTGATTATGGGGAAATTTAATTCTGGCTCTTGTGCGTGTACATCTTTGTGATAACAATGAAAATCGAGTATTCTGGGGTTTTTTATTTCATGTACATTGTCAGCTCTCCCAGGCTCAGAAACACATTCTGTGCAGGGTCCCTAACTAGCCACCAGGGAGCACCGACATTGCAGCTACGACGGACCCTGGAGGATGGATAGAGTCTACATTTTCTGCAAGGAAGCACAAGGCTGAGTCACACATCCCACTGGGCACCTTCTAGGAGCTCTTGACGCGCCAGGTTGTTGCAGTGCGGGCCGGGGCTGCAGGAACCGCACTTTAGCACCCTGTTTAACATGATCTAAGCCCTCATCCCAGACTTCCCCGAGGCCCCAGAAGCAGGCAGCGAATTCTAACTTCGAAGAGAAGGAGGGAGCAAGGGGGAAATCATGCAGCATCCCTGGCTGCCCTTGGCTCTAAGCGCTGTTAGGGGCTGGGGCTGGGATTTGCTTTGTTTCGGTGACAGGGATGATGTATTTTATGCAGTGGTGGCTCAGGTCCCGTCAGGCAGCTGACAGTCTGTGCATCAGGGGAGACTAGACAGCTGAATAAATCTTGCAGGGGTCGGCCAGAAGAAGAACACAGCGAGGCCATTCCGAGCAGCGCACAGGGCTCTGGAGGATGGAGGTTGGAACCTTCCAGCAGAGCCCTGTTCTATGCCTCACACGTTCACTGAGGTTTAGGGGGACTGCCTAACGGAGTTGCACCCCATCTAGGAGGTGCAGGGTACCACAGACCCGGAGAAGAGTGCTTTCCAGTCTATCAAAAACAGTGAAGCTTGTCTGTCTTTACTCTGAGCGAGGCTACTGGACTTCTCCCAAGTCCGCTCTCTGAGCTCTGTACACGTACCTTCTTGACAACGGGTTCTTCTGGCTGTTGCAGCCTGAGCCCTGGGCCCCCTGAGGCCCTGCAGCCTTTTTACCCTGCTTTGTTGGGAAGGGCCCGAGGGAGATGGCCAGCACTGAACAGCCTAGGCCTTGTGCTCAGGGAGTAGAGAGGACAGCAGGCCGTGCCCCCGGGGCCCACAGATCAGTCGGGAGGCAAGTGTCTGGGAGAGCCACACAGATGCGCAGGGGAAGTGCAGAGAGGAAGTGAGCACAGAGTTCCCGGGGTGCGGGGGGGAACTGGAATGCCCTGCTTTCTGGTCACTGAAGCTGACCAGTACTCCTCAGAAGCATCCCTGTGTGCGTGCATGTGTGTGCGTGGTGAGGGTGTGGAGTACGTGTGTGCACCTGCTCACATAACGCATGTCAGGGCAGGTGTGCCCGGACGCATGATGTGCGTGTCTGTATCCGTGTGTGTGAGCTCAGATGCACGAGTCTGTCATGGTTATATACATGCATCTCTGTGGGTATACATATGTGTGCAAGTGTGTGTGTGTGTAATGTGTTCGTGCACATGCGTGTGGTATAGGGACGGCTATATTGAGACCTTGGCTTAATTCCTAGCCTACCCAGACACATCAATCTCCATTGGCCTCCCTTCAGTAACAAATAATAATGGAGCTTATATTTATTTCCTGACTCCATCTGACATAAAGCTGAGCCCTCGCTCACTTCTGGGAAAGCAGGAAAGCCCTTGGTCAAGGACCGAAGCTTGCTCCCCTTGCGAAGTTCTCTGCTGCACCCACTCTGGCCTCTGGGAGCCCCACAGGCTACCACCCTCTGGGAGAAGGCCAGGGCTCAATTCTTTCCAGGATTGCGGAAACTCTACTAGTTAATCCGACATGATTCGTGTATATGGAGGCATGACCTGCATTTGGGGTGCAACCTGTAAGGGGACCCGGGATGGCGGTTGGAGGTTGGAACCCATCCGGGATGGCTCATCGGTATGGCGGCTCTGAGACCAAATGGGCACAGCGGGTGCTTGTCCTGTGGGGGCTCTGATGTCTGTGGGGGAAGGTCCCTCACAGCTTTGCCAGGAGTGGCCTGGCTATTCCATTCACAGCATCTCCTGCGGGTCACCCGAAATCTCTGTGCCGTCCCCGTGCACAGCCTCCCTTCCTAAATCAGTCCCAGGCCATTCCTAACGAGAAAGGGTGCAAGGAGATGGCTGGGTGCCCTTGAGCTTCTGCGCTGGACAAGGACACGCCATGGACGGCAGTGCTGGGTCCTGCCGCCTTCACAATGTCCTCTCTCTGAACGACTGTGACCTGAATGGACAGCATGGTGCCATCCTCAGATCCCCTCCGTCCTCAGAGACACGTCCTCCGAGCTCTCTGCTGGACGGTGTGTGTGTCTGTCAGGCCAACGGCTGCTTGTTGCCCGAGCCCGACGGGACATCCTGAGTTTTCGGGCTTCGCGAGAGGTGAAGGCATCTTTGAGATTTTAGTTAAAAAAGAAGTTACGACAAGCCAGATCCTATGTTGCGGTGGGTATACTGTTTTATATTTTGTTTTTATTTGTGAAATCTACTCATCGTGATCTTATGAACACTGAAGATGACCTTTTTCCTTTTCCTTTTTGAGGACGTCGGGGTCAAAGGATTCTTGATCTCTCTTGTGCGAGCTTTCTTAAGCTCATATCCAAATGTAGGGGCCCTGACCTCTCTCCTGTCTCCACTGGCAGCAATAGAGACTTTTATCTTCTCTTTAGTTGTATTTTCTTTCTTGGCCATCTCTTCAGACCCACGGCTTTGTCAACACCGGTCTCTAGCTGCCATGCTCAGAACAGACAGCAGGAGAGTAGGGGGCTGACAGTGGCCTGCGTCCCAGGGGGCTAGTGGGGCCTGATAGTCGGAAAGCCGGGGAGGGAGGGGCCACAATGCAAATGGCCCGGAATACAGGCAATTTAGCAATTCTTGGCGACCTGAAACCCTGCAGAGAAAGGTTTCAATCAAGCGATGGTGACACAGCTCTCCGACTTGATACCAGTGGAGGAATGAAGATAAGGGGAGACAGAGATCACTTTTATTCCCCTTCAGGGCATGCGGGACAGCACTGCTCTGGACCAAAACCTAATTTCCTGGCACACGAGGGACAGCAGTGGACCTGTGCTGAAGGCATTCCCTGATGGGGCACGTCCCCTCCCCGAGAAGCATCTGCCCCATAGCAGTGAGGAATGGTGGAAGGAGGACACTATTACGGTGACATCCAGGAGACCGTGCTCTGCAAGCACAAACTGCCTCTCATACCATGTGCTTGAATTAGAGGCACCTGCATGGCGCTGTCTCACCCACGGCCGAAGCCCTGGGCCTGGGAACCAGGGGGTGGCCATTGTGAGCCGCTCTCAGGATGTTTGCCTCTCCCCTGCACCCTTTCCTCTGCTGGCTTGGAGCCCAAGACCCCAAGCATTCCCAGAGCTGGAAGTCGAGACTGCGGCTGGCATTTAGGGTCCTCAGACCCTGAACCTAACCGGGGCCACCCACCTGCTTCTGATAAAACTCAGGATGATGGCGCAGATGAGATGATGTTTTTTGACTTAAAAGATGTGAAGTCTCAAGCGTATTTGCAAAGTGAGAGAGTCAATTCTTTGTTAAGAGAAGGAATGAAGGTACTAAAGGGAAAGGATGATTGGTTGGATTGAGTCCTAAAGGATGAACTTGGCCTGGCAAAGAGGGAAGGAGACAGGAGAAGAGAAGGGAGAAGGGAACAAAAACATGTTTCCAGGTGAAGAGAAGCAAGACAATTCCTACCCATGCTCCTGAGAGGTGGCTCCTAAGTCTGTCTGAGGACACGGCCATGCGGGCGGGGTAGGGAGGATGAGGAAAGGGTGGTGTATACAACCGTCCATGGGAGCAGTGTTCTAGAAACTCAGTTTGGGGCAGATTCAAGGTTGTTGAGCAGCACGGAGGGCTGGGGGCAGGGATGGCACGCACGTGCTGTGGAACGAGCCAGAGCGACAGGATGACACGGAGCCTGGATCCACCCCGAGAGAGCGCTGGGACGTCCCACAGGGTTTCTCTTTAACGTCTTGCATCTAAGGCCAACCGGGTCTCCCAGCCACGTCCAAAACTCATTTTGATTTCAGCGAGTTCCACTCTGCAGTGAGAAGCCTTGAAGGACACTTCTGGGGTATTTTCCCTTCTCCCCAAGAATGGGCCACGGCGACTCCCTCGTTTCTGTAGGGCCGTTTGTGTTTAACGATGCTCAGGGGTCCCAGGGCTGCTTCACTGCACAGTGAACAAAGTCAAAAACTCAAGGCCCTTTGGAAATGTGTGTATAAGTGCAACTCGTCTCCTAAATTAAACCCAGACACATTCTCAACTTACATGATAATTTTGTCACGTGTATTTTTAAACTCCCATTATTCTGTTTCCCTCCGCCCACCTCTGCCACCCGCCTCTGCCATTTATCTGAGCAAACCCAGCGTGTAGGAAGGGAGTGCACCTTCATACGTCAGCAGGTGGATCAGAGGGGGAAGAAAGAGATCGCCCCAGATTTCTCACTTGAACCTTAGATTCAGGGTGACGTGCAGATTTTTCTGAACAGTGACCCTGTTCAGACACAACGGTGGTCGTGGACCCTTGTCTCCCACCTACTTCACACTGACACATAAATAAGAGGGCTTTTCTGCTCTCGAGGAAAGGAATTAAAAGTTGCAGTTGGACTATTGGAAGCATCCACTGGAGATGAATCCCTGTGAGCTGTTCCTGCCTCCTGGTTCACAACATCTATGGGGACCCAGAGCCTCAGCAGGTGCGGATCTCTCTCCAGCCCCCATGACAGCCGCTGCCGTGTGGCTGGGTCTGTCCCACTGGTTTAGAAGATCTGCAAAGCTCCCCCTCACATTGGTTCCTGGCTCCTTCTTTATTAGCCCTGTGTATCTTGGTACACAGTAGCTCTGTGTTCTATGCTTTGCTCATTAGTCATGTATTCAAAGTTTCACATAGAAAGGCAAGGAACCTGTAGGGCACATGTCCGATAATACAGTATCTAGAATGTGTGGGTGTGAGAGAGAGGAGAGCGTGCACCTGCACCTTCCAGCACCCCTTGAAAGCCCCACAGTGATGAGGGCCCCACACGCCCCTCCCCAACACCAGGGGCGGCAGCAGGGCCTTCCCACCCTCAGGGAGGCGAAAGGCAGAGCATGGTGGTCCAGGCTGTCTGCAATCGTCCTCTGTGAGCCCCGCTGTTCGGCCCTGCTCTCTCCCCTCGGCCTGCACGCTCACACTGTCAAAACAAAGGCCCACGGCCGTGGCAGGAATGCACAGCATATGCTTTCTGTGGGAGTTTATTTTCCGGCATGTAGGGCTTGGCTACGTGCCTCCTGGGAGACAGCTAGAAAACAACGAAGTTTGCTTTTGCTTTTTTTAAGTGGCTGGCAAAAGGGATTGAGAGAGGCTGCATGGCCGCAGACTGGAAGCAGAATGAAAGCCCTTCTTGCCCGGGCTCCCTGGTGACCGGGAGGGCGCGGGACTTGAGCTCCTGACCCTGCCAGCGCACTGTCCCCAGAGCCACGGGGGTGGGGGGGTGGGCCGGCCGCCCGGGCCCCGGGGTCCCCAGGCATGCCAGGGGAATTCCACCTGTCAGGGATTCAGCAAATACTCCAAAATCCTTGAAGGAGGATAGGTTATTGAGGGAAGGGTGTGTATCTGAAATCAAATCAACCTTTTCCCGGACAGTAGAAGTCTGAGCCCCAGGAGGGGCATATGGACAAATGCACAGAAAATACCCAACTTAAGATCTCAGCCAGGCCCTAAAGCTCAGGATTCTCGGAGTGGCTGTGTTCCTGGGGGGTCACCTGTGGCCACCGCTGCAGGGCAGGGGGCAGAGAATGCGACTTCGAATCAGATCACGAGGCTCAGGGAAACGCAGGGGGTTGACGTCAGAGCACAGCCTCGACTTCTGGCTCTGACAGGTGATCTGTGCTCTCTTGGGCTGGTTATTCGCCTTTCTGATCTTCAGTTTTGTTGCATCTTGGGGGGGGCAGGGGTCCCGGGGCTGTGTGGTGGTGATAACACATTTATCAGTGTGTTTATAAGTCAACGTGAGGCCCCCATACTGGGGCCCGAGTCACAGCAGTGGGCACTTGGTGAATGATAGCCCCGATCACGTCAACTCAAATACGATGATTTCACCTTTGAGAACATTTCTTATAAAACAATGGTTTCTGGAGGTTTATTTTTGAGACGGGAAAGGAGAGGAAGCAGGTGAGGAATCATGCTAGTAGTAATAATACAGTGGATGAAGCCACGGGCTGGAAGTCTACGTAATGGTCTGGAGACTGCCCTCTGCCACCAGCTGGGAACGTATAAAAATAAGTGTGGGAACTTATTCCTGACTCAGGAAAAAAATCAAGCAGATAAAACCTTCTTCACATTTAAAAAATAAGTGTCTTTTAGCACGTGTTCAGAGAGAGCCTCCTGCATTCTGGACACACATGGAGGACGCTAAATTCTCGACCAAATGTATCAGCTGCTTCAAAGAAAACATGTTGTTCTTTGGAAGAAGAAATCATTCTGTGTTTAGTTGCAAGACTCTTCCACTTAGCCCATCTGGTTTTAATCTAGTTTTATTTTCTTACCGAACCATATCATTCTTGAAAAAAAAAATGAAATTCAAAAATGTGTGAGGTGAACTATTCCTTTTCTCCCTCTGGTCCTCCTTGTCTTTCTATCATTCTGTAACTAGATTTGGTAATAATTAAGCTTTATCCAGATGGAGGGGTCGATATCTACTAACAGAATTACCCACAGATGCTACATAAAATCCATCTGGCCAAAAGAAACATGAAGCTTAGCTGTTGTTTAGGTGAGATGTGTTTTGCCGTGGATACAAAGAAATGCCTTTTTCTGAAGAGTGCTTATGTTTAATAAATGAAAACGCTCCGGTCCTTCCATTTTTACATCACTTTAGCATGCAACACATTTAGCTGAGAGGGACAGGCGGCCGTACCAGCAACCAGGCATGCCGCTGACCAGAGCAACATGGAGGGTCGGTGAACAATTCCCTCTCCCTCTCTTCCTCCCGCCTTTTCTCCCCTCACATTTTATTTTTTTTATTTTTTTCCCTGTCACATTTTTGGGAATAGCAATGGTTTTTGGGAAAAATCTTAGGAGATAGATACTAATTTTGAGTTGTGCCTACATCTGGATCCCCGCCAAAGGGCATCTGGACATAATTGGATGCTGGGCTGTCCCTAGAACCTACCTCGATCTCAGCCTAATTCACAAGAGGTTAACCTTTTGCTCATTACAGAAAATATCAAAGACCTAGTCCTCCTTTCCAGAGCTTTCTGGATTTATTTCTTACTCAATCATCCCATTGATATTTTTTGAGTGCCCGCCATGTGTCAGTTGCCGCGTTAGGGGGATCCATCCCAGTCGATCACACTCACACCAGCACCTCAGTAACTCATTTAACCTCTCCGTGTTTCATTCCCTTCATGTAAAAAGGCACGGATGACATGGAAAATTACTCATTATGTAATGTGCACACACACTCCCACTATACACCCCATTTCTTTGGGTACTAGTGGCCTTTCAGGGACCTCCCCCAGGCTTATCCTGACAGTCCGTGAAACCGTGTCCCTCCTAGGCAAGTCTGGTCTCTGTGCTGCTGTCCTGGGCTGTTCTTACCGGTCTTGGCCTCCAGGCGAGCTCAAGTATGCAGAAGATGACTCATTGGGCGCATGATGGTTTGGCGGTCTTGATGGCTGCCACATATTTTATATAATCATCCCAGAATTTGATTCAAAACTTCTTGGCATTCTAAAAATAGTCTATCCCTTTGCTTATTTTTATACCCTACAATGGCTGCCAAGTTTTTGCTTGAAGTGAAATATGAGTTAAAACTAATATACCGAAATGGTATTAATTATAGCACTCTGAATAGTAACGAAGAGCAGCATTACGAAAATTACTAGTTAACCACATACAAATAGTGCTTGCTGTCAGCTCTTTATAGCTGAAATTTGGGACTAAGTTGGGCCTAATTTGTCTTGAACGGCGACAATGTTCAGACCTATAATCTTCTCTATGAACCGATGTGCCCGTATGTTAATCCAAAGACTCAAAGATCAAGGACTGTGAGCGCAGCTCCCTTGGATTTGGGGTCGCGTTTCTTATCCTTTCTGGGACACACTGTCCTTATCTGTATTTGAGGGATCAAAAGGAAAATACAACCTTAAAATGCCTCTGGGAGGAGTAACTCATTAAAATATTCAGAGCACGTTGAGATTTTTGTCCTATAAATAACTCTGCTGGTTGTTGATTCTATCCCCAAGCTATAGCAATAGCAGTACACGTAAGTCAAGTTCAGATTCTCCCAGTGATCTAGAATTTTGATCCTGTTTTTTTTTAGAGAAAAGTTCCTTTGTAAAGAAAGTGAATCAAATCCCAGAGAGAAATGATGATTTCTTGCCAGGGACAAATGACAGACCAAAGGTGACATTATAATGTAATCAAAGCTAATTTAAGTTAAACCAAAATTGTCTCTGGAACATAGGGAATTTCAGTTCTAAAATGAAAACTTTCCCTATAACCTAAGAGGTATATAAAATTTAATTTCTTGGTAAAATTAATAAACAGAGGTCCATGAGCTGTTTCGCAAGCTTGTTAAAATAATGTGGGCATAATTCCTTGGTCTCTCTTTAGAAGACCCTGGTTGGTTTGGCAAGCGCACTTCACATTACACATTAATGGAAAAAGCCTGAAAGATTTTCATCAACTGCTAATAAAGACACCTTTTGTAATTTTTTTCCCCAGATAGTAGTGTGCCTTTTTAAGAGCTATTGGTGTTATTAACCATCCCCAAATTGCTAAGTCATTCACCCCATGCCCAGTAGGGAAGACCCTGGTCTTGGACGATGCTTTGCGATCTCCAATGGATGAGTTAAATTAACATGCTCACTAGCGGAATCATGGAGAGGGACAGCAAGTTTCAGACACACTGCCTTGGTAATAATTGGCTCATGGTCAAGAGTGAGGAGCCCGGGAAGCTGAAACACCTGGTTGACCAACACAGATTTTATTTCTGGAATAAGAAAGGAAGGCATGAAATAATTTCTTCTCCAAGGAAGAGTATTTTTACTCATAAGGTGTTTCCCTCCCGGGACGACCAGTCCATTTTGTTTCTTCTGGCACTTCCTACCTCCACACAAACATTCTTGGTCACTACTGTTTTTGAAGCTTAATAGCAATCTCAGCAGGTTATGAAAAGGACCTTCCTTTTGCAAAGAAAATGGGTTAAAAAGAAGAAAAAAATATTATGTCCTTCTTGGATGTTCTCTCTGCAGCTGCAGAGAGGATCTCTTCTGTCCTGGGTCTCAGGGACACTCTTGGCTTTAGGACAAACCTCACGAATCAGGAGAATTTGACTGGAACTGACACTAACTCTGTCCCAATCCGCAGTCTCTGATCTAGTAATTTGACTCCTATTGTTTCCCCTGTGTCTGTGCTCACCTGTTATCAGCATTATACCTGGGTTGGGTGAGTGTCTCTGAACCGTGAGTTCCAAATTTCAAAAGAGAGATGATATGTTGTAAAATTATTTCTAAAGCATCTGCCTATGTTCTTTGAGAACTAGTTGTCTGCAAAGTCATGTTCAGGAACGTTAGATCTTATTTGATGCTCCCAGCATCTTGCCTGTTTGTGCCCTGGCTCCTGCTGGCATGACATTATCTTGGCAGTCCTGGCACAAATCTCATCCAGCTGAGATCTTCCTTTCCTGATGATGGACCCATGAGGTACGTGTGTATCAGTGCTTTTGGAAAGGCGCTAATGGGGCTGCCTGAGTCAGAAGAATGTGGGATGCTTATTAGAAATTCAGACATTCTCAGCCCCCACAACAGCCTTCTTGAATCATAATCTCTGGAGATACAGTCCAAGAATTAGCATTTAAACGAGCTGTTCAGTGAACTGAGATTAGAACGCACACCAGAGTGTTAGCTATGGATTATATATGGAAAGTGGCTCCTGAGGAAAGGGCACACAAAACACGGGCTGTAGGCCAGAGACTTGCCCTTGACCAGAGAGTTTTAAGGGAGTAGAATGGATGTTCTTTTAAAAACAAAAACATATTAACAATCAGAACAACGAAAATGGCAATACATTATAAAAGGCATATTTGCACATAAATAAGTTTGGATATTTCTATTTGATATAACCCCCAACAACCACCTTGAGTGTCTGGTTGAAGAGAGCCCATAGAATGCTGGTGGTCATTGAAATCCAAACTATCCACACATTTTCAAATAGAATAATATAATTCCACAGTAAAATCAAGCCATACCTCTCATAACACACACATCTGTATATACTTAGGATATAGGAATACGACAAACCGCAAATAAGCAGCCAAATTCATGACATGAGCTCTAGAGCCTATCCTGAGGCTTTGTAGAAAGTGAAGAGGAGGTCCAAGGGAGAAGGCCCACCTAGGTGGGCAGATACGGAAAACAACTCCCAGAAAGGAGAGGGAACAAGAGGTGATGGAAGATGTGCAGAAACACAGGAGGGGCACAGAAGCATAAGATACACCAATGCCTTCTCCCAACAGAAATGGAGGGGGAAGGAGGGAGAGGGGAGGGAGGGAAAGAAGGAAGGAAGGAAGGCAGGAAGGAAGGAAGGAAGGCAGGAAGGAAGGATGGAAGGGAAGAAAGAAGAGGGACAGGACCTGAATTTAACTACCAGTAGAAGAGTGTGTGCTTGAACTAAGACCCCCAAACACTATATGCATTTCTACATTCAAGTATTATTGCTGGTCTGGGAACAAAAAAAAAAAAAAAAAAAAAAAAAAAAGATATTTTAAAATGATTGCTAGAAAGGGAGAAAAATTTAGAAAATTCAGGAAAGAGCATAAGAGGACTATAAAAATTTTAAGAATTTATCAAAGATATAACTGAGATCTCTGAGAGGCATTCGTGAATGGGGCAGAAGCATCACTTGTTCTAAAAAGTGATAAAATACAACTACCTGCATACTCAAGAATCTCTACAAAAACAATAAAATGAAAATCAAGGCAAAATAAATGAAACAAATATCTGGTTGTATCATAGTCAAAAAAGGCAAGGACAGGATATAACAAGCTGCCAGAAGGGAAAAATAAGACATCTTCAAAGGAACCACAGTAACACTAGAAGCTGACTTCAAACAGGAACCCTTGAAGCCAGAAGACAGTGGAAATATACCTGTATCTTGAAGTGCTGAAATAAAAGAATTGCTAACCTAGAATCATCTGCCAAGTGACACACCCTTTAAAAATGAGGCAAAGTAAATATACATTCAGTCAAACAAAACTAAGAAAAATAATTACCAGCAGATCTTCGCTAAAAGAAATTCTGAAGGCAGTTGCTCACAGAGAAGGACACTCCTCATAGATGGAAGCCTGGAAGGGCAGAAAGAAATGCAGAAGAGTAGTCATGGGTTAATTATGAGAGTAAGGGACATATAAATGAGCACTCATGGTATCAGCAATAATCATGCTCTCTTATGGGATTTAAACCACATGTGTAATTGAAATGCAGGACAACAATAACACTGCATGTCAGGAAAGTGAATGGACCGCTGAATTCTTAGCTCTGAATTCCCTTATCAGGGAAGTAGTAAAACTAATGATTTGAACTAAATTGTGTAAGTCAGGCATGCATATTGTAAACTATGGGTTACTGCTAAAAGACTAATAAAAGAATATGTAATGAAGAAAACAACAGAGGAGGGGTCCTGGGTGGCTCAGCCAGTTAAGCATCAGCCTTCGGCTCAGGTCATGATCCCAGGGTCCAGGGATCGATTCCCACATCGAGCTCCCTGCTGAGCAGGGAGTCTGCTTCTCCCTCTCTTTCTGCCATCATCCCTTGTGCTCTCTGTCTCTCAAATAAATAAATAAATAAATAAATAAATAAATAAATAAATCGGTTAAAAAAAGAAAACAATAGAGGAAAACACAAAGTATTTGCGTAATTGGAAATAATGCAAAAAAGAAAAGAAAAAGGAAAATAACTTATCTATAGTCAAACTTTAAGTAACACCACACTGCTTACACAGAACACTTCCGTATTTCCTCTCCTGGGATTCGAGCTGTCTTTCCATAGATTTTTACTTCTACATCATGTTATAACCCCTAATTTTACTTTAAGTAATCAGTTATCTCATTGAGAGATGTAACTAATAAATAAAAAAATAAGCTTTCTATCTACCCATGTAATTACCATTCCCGATATTCTTCATGCCTGCGTGTAGACCCAGGTTCCCACCTGCTATCATTTTTCTTTGCTTGAAAGACATCTTTTCAATGTTTCTTGTAGTGTGAGTTTTCTGGTGATGATTTATTTCAGGTTTTTGTATGTCTGAAAATGTCCTTAGTTCTCCACAATTTTTGAAAGCTATTTTTAGGGAATTCGAATTAAAGAATTTGAAGTTGACAATTTCCTTTTAGTACTTTAAAGATGCTTCTCTTCTGCTTTATAGTTTACAGTTTCTGGTAGGAAATCTACTGTCAGCCTTTCCTTCATTCCTCTGTACATAAAGTGCCTTTTCCCCTCTGGCTGCTTTTAAGATTTGCTTCTCAGATGTGTGAGTTTGTAGTTTTCATCAAATTTGGAATATTTTTCACCATTAATACTTAAATAATTTCTCTGCTCCCCACCCCCACCTCCTGTCTCCTTTGGAGATAGTCCCTTTAGAGGTATATTTGGCTACTTAAAGATGGCCAACCATGCATTTGTTTAAAAATTGTCATTTCTCCCTGGGTTTCATTTGTTATTATTTTTCTATCTTTAGATTCTCTATTTCTTTCTTCTGCAATGTCTAATCTTTTATTAGCAACACCCATTGTATTTTGTATACAATGCATAGCACTTTTCATCTCTGGAGGTTTGATTGGGCTGTTTGCTATAACTTCCCTGTCTCTCGTCAACATGCTCAATCATTCTCTCAGTTCTGGACATATGGTGCAGTCACACAGCTCCCCTGACTATCTGCGGCTGCGGACTCTCTTATCTGTGCCTTTCTGACTGACTGACTTTTCCTCCTTGCGATTTGCATTTTCCTCCTTCTTTGCTGGCTTGGTGGTTTTTGATTGGATGCCAGAAGTGAATTTTACCTTGGGTGCTGACTGCTTTTGCATTCTTGTAAGCACTGCTGATCTGGGGTCTTGGAGGCAGTAAACCAGCACAACGTTTGGTTTAGGGGACGACTTCCCCTCCCCCGAGCTTACTTAGCATGGCCCTTCTGTGATTGCTGAGATATCCCCTCTGGCTGGTACCCAGCCTGTGAGAGACCTGGGGGTGTTGCCCCCGGTCCTGTAGATCCTTTGCCCTTTCTTTCTGGTAGTTTTCTCACACACATGTGCTGACCACCATTCGATATACAGAGCAGACCCTCGGCACACCTCCACGTCCTCTCCTCTGTGGTGCTCTGCTCGCAAAGTCTAGTGGTCCTGCTTCCCTGAGCTAACTGGCCACCTTGGTGCCTTCTCTGGGCAGAAGCTGAGTGAGCACAGGACTCACCCCATGTGCTTTCTGTCTCGTAGATATCCATGCCTGAGGCCAGTGGTTGAAAACCTCTTTTAATATATTCTGACAGCCCCTCTTCCCCTCAGGCTAGAGAGTAAACCCAGTGTGTGTTACTCCATCCAGCCTGGAAGCAGAAGCCTCACCATAAACAAATCAGAAGACACAAAAAAATTTGTAGTATTTCAGTGTGTCAGAGGAATAGGGTTAATATTCTTCTTATTAGAAGTGTTTTTAAGACACTTGAAGAAATATTTAGCCACAAAAAGAGACAAAAACATAGATGACATTGACAAATGGTCTTTTTTGGAGAAGTTGAAATCTGGATGGCCAAAGGGCAAAGAGAAAAATTCTCACCTAAGGGCCCCTGGGTGGCTCAGTTGGTTAAGCGTCTGCCTTTGGCTCAGGTCATGATCCCAGAGTCCTGGGATCGAGTCCCGCATCGGGTTCCCTGCTCGGCGGGAAGCCTGCTTCTCCCTCTGTCTGCTGCTCCCCCTGCTTGTGCCCTCTCTCTCTCTGACAAATAAACAAATAAAATCTTAAATGAAAAAAAAGAAACTTAAAAAAAGGAAAAATTCTCACCTCAATAACTATGAAATCCCATTTTTCTTAATCTCAGCTTGGCAGTGGTTATGGTGCTACCCATTGTTGATGAGCTTGTGATGAAAGAGGGAATCTTACACAATGCTCGGGAGAGTATAACCTGGCTCAATTTATTATATATACATTTTTATCTGTCTGTTTTATTTTATTTATATATATGCTTTATTATATGTATATGTGTTAAGTTTTAGAATGTGGTTTCCCATTTGTCTAATTATTCTCATCAGAATTGAATGAATTCAATAAATGAAATGAATGAAAAGAAAACTAAGTTCATATTACAAGGATGCACATTAAAACTTTATTTATAAACATCAATATTAAATAAAAACCTTTTGTCCAAAAGTGGCACATTCAACACATCAGCTTTGGTATATCCATAAAATGAGATAACATTTAAAAATAAGATATATAGTAAAGATATATAGACACACACACACACACACACATCTAACACGGATATATTTCGTCATATAAGAATAGGCTAAAGACTGGCATCCAAACACGGTCATGGCACGATGCCATCTGTAACTATGCCTGAGTGTGTATGAATGTGTGTGTATGTCTGTGTCACCGTGTATGAGCATGTGTGAGTCTGATAGTGCACACAGGTGTGTCTACGTGGGTATGAGTGTGTGTGTATGGGAGTGTGGTTACTGTGTGAGTATGTGTATGTGAATATGAGAGTGTGCATATGTTAGTGTGTGTGGATTTTGTGTTATTTATACTTTGTGTACATTTTCCAAAATGTTAATACAATGAGCATGTGTTTCTTTCTAGTTAAACTATACAGTTCTTCTCAAGGAAAATATTAATATTAATAAACACAGAACATCACACTCATAAGGAGACCTAACCTCAGTAATTTAGTGGAAATACAACCTTAGAGAGTGTTGGTGAGTCTTGAGACCTAATTATAAGAGGAAAGGGTTGATTCAAGTCAGAAATGTGAGCTGCAAACAACATCAAGGCAGAGACTTGGACAGAGAACAAAAACTGACAGAGGAGGAAGGTTTTAGCTCCTGATCTCAGAGGAAGCAAACTGAGCCCTCCTCCCCATCAGTCTAAGGGCAGTCTGGAAGAGTTCATTTGGTTTTCAGAATCACAGGGGTCCAGTTCAAACCGCGCCCTATGGCCCCTAGGAGCCACACGTCTTTGGGTCTGGGTCTCCGCGAGGCGTGCACGAGACAGTGTGCCTGAGTACTCAGCATGGCACCGGACCTCCAGACCGTCCTCGGTAATCAGGCACCCTGGCCACTAGGTAGAGCACAAGACCAGAGGGGGATCACTGCGGACTCACGGCGCCCAGGGGCATGTATGCTTTGTACCATTGCGATCTGCTGACTTGTCAATTAGAATTTCTGTGGGTGGAGGTTTGAGCATGTTCTCCAGTTGGAAAACTTGGGGCTTGGAGTTCATATGCCCCTTCCCAGAGCTTCTGATTCTCTTTCCCCCAAAGGCGTGAGAGCTCGTGGCATCAGGAGCACAGAGAACAGAGAGTCGCTCGGCACACGGCCCCACACACCACCCACGTGGCAGGACCCGGCTTGCTCCGGACTTCCGTGTGCAGTCAGGACTCCCGGACTCCTCTGTGCTCCCATGCTTCTGGTCTACTTCACCACCTTTCCCTTTCCTCCTGACAGGGCTTCATGGCAATTTCATCAGAAGTTTATTGTTCTCCCTGCCCCCAAACATCTGGATAACCCAGTAGTTAATAAATCAATAAACCAAAAGTCAATAATCTTTCCCACTGGTGGTTCCCTATTTTATAGAAAATAGAGGCTTGTCCTGGTGGAAGGGTAGGAGAGGGGACAGAGGACTCTTTTTTATTTTTAAAGATTTATTTATTTATCTTAGAGAAAGAGAGAGAGCGAGCACGAGCGGGAGGGGCAGAGGGAGAGGAAGAGAGAATCTGAAGCAGAGCCTGATGCGGGGCTCGATCTCATGACCTGGAGATCACAACCTGAGCCAAAACCAAGAGGGGACTGCTCAACCCACTGCACCATTCAGGCGCCCCTGGGAATGGGGGACTCTTTTCAAAGTTGTAGGTACATTGTTTTTACCTGGACTCCGTGTTTGTCATGATTGCCTGCCTGCACTGACCAGATTGAATGGGGTGGCGCTCTCTCTGTGTTTATTTAATGCCCCTCGCTTTGACACGCAGTAGGGGGCAAGCACAGTACAGGGGAGACCAAAGCAGACCAGCGCTTCTCAGAACACGAACTCAGGCTGTTGAAAGCACCGCCCAAAGAAGGCTTATTTAGTGCATGTTGGTACTGATTCTGTCCAGCAGAACTTACTGATCTCGTGCAAATGGCTTCTCAGCGAGATTGATAAAAACAGGTGAGTTCTCCCTTACGTTCCCAGAGATTAGCACAACGTGCATCCTATAGGATCACAACACAGAGCGAGCACAGCATGAATGGGGCTGGGGAAATATCTGGCAGCAGAGTCCAGCTCTGCTGTTTTAAGTAGCATAGCCCTGAGCCATGAAGAGCTGTTACGTAAACACTGTCTTGTTAATTCCTCCGTATCCTCGTGAGGAGTACGTGCAGCAAATACTGATTCCGGATGGGAGATACGATGTCAGTCGTGTGATATCTTTCATATCTCAGGCAATGATGCTCTTTAGGGGACAGCTGCGGAGAGCAGCCAGACCTTGGCCTCATTTGCCCAAGGACACCCCCGTGCTTCTGCTGTGGCTCCCAGCACTGTCTCCCACCCCCTTAGCACCTGTCCCTTCAGAGAAGTTCCCAGCCTTATCCTTCTAAAATCAGCTACAAGGTGAGAGGCAGCTCCACATGGCGACACAAACCCTGTTCTCAGTCACGCAGAGATTGATTTCCCAAAGACACCATGACGGTGGAGAGTGAGAGACTGGAGTAAAAGATGGTCGATAAAGAACCACCACAAACGCGTCCAATATTTGACTTTGGGGAGAGCACCCCCCAGCCTCTCAGAACTGCACCTGGCCCTGAAATAGTGATGGAGACATTTATGTTTATTCTCCTGCCGACGACTTCTATTATTGGGCATCTGCTAAACAGGTTTCCTTCCCCTGTGAGTTCATCCTTTTGAGCAATAAATGTAAGGCGATTATGTTAATGCCTTTATTGGATGACAGAATCATTCTTACAAGGATACATGAAAGGCATTTTCTATGTATTCTTCATGTTATAATGTATTTCTTCTATTTTTTCAATAGATTGCAGCAGATTATGATTACTTTACTGTAAAATCATTCCAACCAAAAGTAAAACAGGTGATGGGATAGATGGTCCCCATGACGTCAGGGGACCCTGGTGAAATTCTGACCCACGAGGGCTTCATATGCACAAGGCCTCCCATTCAGGGCTGAGCAAGGCAGCCAAGCAATGTTAGTTAGGACCCGCCAGCCTTGGGCAGGGGCTTCCTGCAGACAGGGGACACGGGGGCAAGGGCGAGAGCAGCTTTTCTGTCTCGAAGACAGCTATGAGAGAAGAGGGCGGCCCCCCTGCCCTGCCCCAGGGATAGCCACTGTAAGTCCTATGTGAAAGTGCGGCCATCACGAGGGACAGCCCAGACGGCCTTACTGTGGGCTGTGGGACACGCTGTTGGAAAGGTGGCATCCTCACTGAAAATCCCACTGACCTTACCCTTAACTCAGGGTATGGACGGGCAGAGAGGAGCCATCAGCAGAGGGAGAGGAAGCTCTCCCCAGGTCCTACTAGGGCTCAGAGAGTGCTGCTGTTGGCTGGGGGACAGGAAGGCACGGGACATCCTCCTGAGGGCACACACCCTCTGTCTTGCCCCACTGTGGGCTCCGTGACGTGGCTGTGAGCGGGGCAGTGCCAGGAAGGGCAGGGAAAGATTTGCAAGTGTTCTCTTTGTGTTGAGTACTCCTCGTGCCGGGGGGTGGTGAGCCCCGAGATCGCTGTGCATTGAAGGATCAGGAAGGCTGTGGCAGGGTGATCGCACCGCAGAGAACTGGAGACCTTCCCGGGCAGACCGTAAAGACAGAAGTACCTACCGTCCCCCTCCCTGCGGGGCTGGGGCCCTAGTCCTCTGGTGTCAGAGTTCTTTCCCGAGGGGCCGTGTGCCCCTGGGCAGGTGGTTTCATTCCTGTGTGAGTCCGGTCCCACGTCTACAAAATGGCTCAGAGTGCCATAAGGACACTGCCCTCATAAGCTTGTAGGGAGAGACGCAGGGATGCGTTCACGGGCCGGGAACAGGGCCTGTCTTATAGTAAGCACTCTGGAGATCCTCACTGTAATTGTTGTTTCACCAAGGTGAAAGTGAAAATGCAAAGGTCTGGTCGCATTTGACTTTGAGCTAGAAGGTCTGTTAGCTTAGATTTTTGCCTAGGAAACCAAAATTGAAGGAAAAAACCCAGACAGAGGTATGGTCCTTCTTACCTTTACTCACTTTCTGTTTCATTATCATTCCCTGATAAATGTAATGAACAGCTTTTTGGAATACTTCAGCTTAAATAATTTTTTTAAGTTATTTATTTGTTTGTTTGTTTGTTCGTTTATATATTTATTTATTTAAGCAATCTGCACACCCAATGTGGGGCTTGAATTCACAATCCCAAGTTCAAGACTCACATGTTCTTCCAATTGAGTCAGCCAGGCCCCCCTGGAATACTTCAGCTTTTAATTTCTCCCTCTGTTAATGATCTCAAAACAGTTAAGAAGAAAATATTTAAAGGAGCCCTGCTCTCCTTTCGTAAGGTGATGACTCTAATATCAAGGGCAAATCCACCCCTAAGTTGTATTTTGGAAAGTCAAGTACTAATGTGGTGTATTCTGTTTGAAATGTAAATGCTCCTCTGTCCCAGCAGGGAGAAGGGCAACTCTACACAGAGATCCTCTCTCTCTCCCTCTGATGCCTGTTTGGATGTTCTTGCCAGCTAGCTGAGGGTAACAAACAGAGGAGGCAACCCCCCCTACTTAAAGAACACCCTGTTGCTTCAGCTCTGGAAGCTTCCAGAACATCAGAGAAGGTGCCAGAAGAGTCCTATGGAAGTGGTCAGCAGAAAAAAGATAAACTGAGGGTTGCTGGAGGGGAGGTGCGTGGGGGGATGGGGTAAGTGGGGGATGTGCGTGAAGGAGGGCACATGATGTGATGGGTACTGGGTGTTAGATGCAACTGATGAATTCTTGAACTCTACATCTGAAACTAATGATGTACTATGTGTTGGCTAATTGAATTTAAATAAAAAAGAAGACTGAAGCTCAACAAGAGAATAAGAGAAAATCACTGAGGGTTCATCAATGGTTTTGTCTTACTGACCAGTCTTGGTTCTGAACAGAGGTGATACCCCCACCCAGAGACCCCGGACATACTTGGAGGGTCTGAGATTCTGCAAGCATCTCTGAACAGCAGTGATTGCTGGGAAGGTGGCCGCCCAGAACCACAGGAAGGCCGGTACACTTATTTCCTAGCTCCCCGCTGTTAAGTGTAATTTCTCTTTGTATTTCATTTTGTAACTGGTTATTACTGGAAAAACAGAAGTAAACTGGTGTTTGCATGCTTATATTTGTACAGCAATTTTGCTGAACTACCTGCCCCTTTCCAGGAAGAGAAAAATGTGTTCAGTGAATAAAGATTGTGGTTCTCCTAATACGGTAGCTCTACCTTCCTATTCTTTTACTTGCTATGTTTGATGTTTACATTACATACATATAGTATATAGCCCCAGTAGATATATATTGCTTGAAGGAATACAAAGGCCTTTAGAGAAAGCTCCTTCCCTTAAATACATTTAAATTTAAAATGCTTTAACTGAGGATTTACCCTTTTCTAAGGAAGAAGAATACGGCAACTTCGGCTTATTATTATATAAATTCTGCATCCTACATTTGGTCTCCATGAAACTTTCAGGCCATCAGAAAAAAGACAGGTTTGTGGGGAGGCTCCAACTTGCCCCCCAGGTCCTGCCAGCCCCATCAACGTATTCTTGCAAACACTCGGAGAGTTTTCTTTCTTTTCTCTCAAACAATCTTTCCCCAACATCCACAGCTTATCCTTCCACTGAATCCAATCTTTGTCCAAGTGAGGCTTCTTCGTTCCCTCACCTCGTCTAACACTGCCCACCCTCCCCAACCCTCTGTGCTTGGGGGCCTTGCTCGTCCCCTCCTCTCTATGGAACTGATGCCATCACATGTTCTACATGTTCTGCTGATATCCTGTTTCATGGGCCGCCTTTCCCTGCTAGTTTGGAGCAGGATGTGGAGAAAGAACAGGCTCTGTCCCCGGTCCCTGTTGAGGGTGTTCCTGCACCTGGACAGAATATGCCAGCCAACCCGCCATTGTGGGCAGTGACTGGGCAGGGAGGTGCTGCAATGGGGCTCTGGGAAGCCTCCCCACTTAGATCCCTGGAGTTTCGGGTCCAGGCTCTGCCCCCGGTCCCTGTTGAGGGTCTTCCTGCACCTGGACAGAATATGCCAGCTGACCCGCCGTTGTGGGCAGTGACTGGGCAGGGAGGTGCTGCACTGGGGCTCTGGGAAGCTCCCCCACTTAGATCACTGGAGTTTCGGGTCCAGGCTCTGCCCCTTTCTGCTGGCATTCTCCACCTGAAAGCAGCTTCTGGGCTTCTGTTGGGACACCGTGTGCCTGGGTGGGGGGCCCACTGCCCATCCCGACTTGGGGGTTGTCGTATCTCATAAGCCACACTGTGGGATGTTGCCAGTAACATTCCACAGTGAGTGGCTCAGTGGTGGAAACAGCTCCGGTGATTCAGGAGATGAGGGGGACTCTCCTGAGTGGTGCCCTGGAGTAGGGAGGTCGGGTGTCTCCCCTAGGCCCTGGACAGGAGGGCAGGGCTGAGAGCCTTTAATTGCACAGTGACTGTCCTCATTACAGGGGTGGCTGAGGTGGAAGAAACCTTTCAGAGAGCTGTGATTCCATGCACTCTGGCTGCTGGTGGGAGCTGAGGGGTCACAGTGGCAGAGGTGGGTAGGGCACGGGGGGGAAGGTGCAGGTCCGGGGTGGGGCACAGACTGCAGACATTGAGTGGGTCCCGGGATGCAGGATGGCATGCCCCCCCCAACCCAGGGCTGGTCCTGGGCTCCTCGGCGCCCACCCACGAAGCCCCTGTGTCTCAAAGACAGAGAATCGATTAGATGTAATTATCTGCTTTACACTGGACATGGCTTAATTAAAATATTCTAAATCAATAACATATACACACAAAAAGAGTTTTAATAATCTTTAACCCAGCTCTCACAATACTTGTTTGTGTATTAAATCAAACAGAACCTCAAAAACACATGGAAAAAAAGTGAATCATGGCGTATTGTTCCCATAAGAAAATGGATGATTTTCCCAATTTATGGAGAAAATGAATCAGTTTTGTCCTTTAATCTGTTAATGTTTTCAGTAATATTTATAGACTTTCTCATATCAAACCCTGCTTCAATTCCTGTAGTAAGTGTCCTGTATACATATGGATTATCATTTGTTTATATACCATCATGTTCAGTTTGCTAATATTTTATTTAAGGGATATTGAAACAGAGATTGGGAGTGAGTTTGGCCTGTAAGTTTTTTCTTTTTGTGTTTGCTATTTTTTAATGCACTGCTCCTATTTTAACTTTAGTGTCGAGATATATGATCTCATAGAATACTTGGGGAATTTTTTTTTTTTTTTTTTCCCATGCTCTGGGGGAGAATTTGCATACGATTAAAAGTTTGGTAGGACTTTCTTGTAACACCATGTGAGCCTGGTATTTTCTCTGTAGGAACATTTTTAACTATGACTTCAGTTTACTTGGTAGTCCTAATGCTTTCAGACCTTTCTCTAGACTCAGTTTTCCAAGTTATACTTTTCCAGAATTTCTCCATTTTAAGTTTCCAAATTTGTTGGCGTAAAGTTGTGTATGTTTTATTTCAATCTGTGTTGAAGGGGTAGTTATGTTTGTCACTATCATTCCTAATATGGCTTATTTTTGCCTTTTCTCTTATCTTCTTAAACAGTTTTACTGATGTTTGTCTATTTTATTAACCCTCCCCCAAACCAACATTTAACTCTCTCTCCTCTATTCACTATTTATTTAATTGATTTTTGTTCCCAGTTTATTGTCTTCTCACATTTGCTTTATTTGGGTCTGTTCAATGATTCACTTTCTAACTTTTAAAGTTGGATGTTTAACTCATTAATACCCAAAGTCCTTTCTTCTCAATAAAAGAGAATAAGAGTAAAATCTTTTCTACAAGTGTCACTTTGCATCTCACCAGTTCTAATGTAGTGTTTTGGGGTTTTTTTGTCATTCATTTCTCCATTTCTTCTTTGACCCAGGAGGCATTTAAAACTGGGTCTTTATTTTTTGTGCAAGTAGAGGCCTTTTTTCTTTAGCCTGTTGACTTCTAGCTCAGTTGCATCATGGTAATGCAGCATGATCTGCCCAAATGATATGAGCTCCATGGAGACTTGTTTTGTGCTTCTGTGCATGGCCAATTTTTGTAAACGTCTCATGTGCATTTGAGAATATGTGATACTTTGATTGTAGGGTGCAGAATTCTATAAGTCCATTAAAACATGCTGGTTAATTGTCATATTAGTCAGGGTTTTTTAGAGAAACAGAACCAATAGGGGATATATTGATATATACAAAGGGAGGCTTATATAGGAATTGGCTCACCCGGTTACAGAGACTGAGAAATCCCTCGGTCTGTTGTCTGCAAGCTGGGGATGCAGGAAAGCCAGTGTAGCTCAGTCTGAGTCCTGAAGACCTGAGAACAGGGAAGCTGATGGTGTGGGTCCCTTAGTCTAAAGCCCAACACCCCAAAGGTCGGATGTTGAAGGGCAGGAAAGAGGGATGTGTCAGCTGCAGGGGAAAGATTACGCTTCATATTCTTCCTGTTCTGGCTTGGCTTTCACTGCACTGGGTGCTATGAGCCCACACTGCTGAGGTCAGGTCTCGGCTGAGTCTGCTGCCTCAGTGCTAATCTCCTCCAGAAACACCTCCACAGTTGTCCCAGCTCTCCGGGCGTCCCTTTGTCCATGTAAGTTGACATAAAATTACCCATCACGGTGTGTTGTTCAACCTTTCTATACCTTTGGTGATTTCTCCCTGTTTGACCTTATATTAATTGAGAACAGTGTGGAAAGAACACGTTGTACAGATAGATTTTTATTTCCTCCCTGTATATCTGTCAATACTTTAAAAAAAATATTTTGGAACATTTTACAAGCTTCAGGGAGGTTAAAATTTTTAAATGCTCTTATTGAACTGATTTTTAAAAATTATTTAGTAGTGATTCTCTCTGGGCCTAAAATGCTTTTTGCCTTAAAGCTTTAACTGCTGTGGATGCGGTGAGCTCAGCCTTCTCTTGATTAGCATTTGCCTATTTACACTTTCCTCTCATTTTATTTCTACCCTTTCTGTGTCTTTAAGTTCAGATGTGTCCCTTATATGGAGCATGTAGTTGGATTTAAAAATCCAGCCTAGTAATCTCCAATTGTTGAGTTTCATCCATTTGCTTTTACTCTATTTATCTACTCGGACATATCTCTGTGTTGTCTTGAAATTCTCAATAATTTTGAGCAAGAAGCTCTGAATCTCCATTTTGCACTGAGCCCCACTAATTCTGCATCCGATCCTGCAGCTAAGGGAGAGTCTGGGTGCACACGAAGGCCAGCATGAACCTTGGGGATGAATGTGAGTTGGCTCGGTTGAGCTTGCTTATCTGGACTCACTGGACATTCTCTTTCTTGCTCATGATCTGATTCTCTTTCTATGTGATATTTTCATTAACAGCTGAATTCATTGAGCCTGTATTGTGGGCTGGTCATTGTGCAAATAAAAAGGCACTTAATCCTCACAATAACATTACCAGCAGGGTTATTATTATCCCCCACAAATGTAAGCTCAGAAACTACATAACTCATAGAAAGCCAGCGCCTGTAAATGGCAGGACTCAGATCCAATCTTGAGCTTGTGATACTATCCTGTCCCTGCCAACCAACTTGGATTTAGCAAAATGCTTATTCCAGGATGAGTTTTCTGATGATCCCATGCTCTCTGCAGCTGTTTGTTTGCTGTGAATCCTTCTCCAAAAGTCCCTCCCCCGTTTTTGGTTTCGGGTCTACCATCACCCAAAGCCGAGGGCTCCAGCTGCTGTATCCAGCTGGCCAGATTCAACCCCCTTCACCATAAGGATTTCTGGAGCCACATCTATCTGTGGTCTCTCCCTGCATCACAGCCTGGCCCGACCGCTTACTAGACCCCTACCATTTCTCCAAGGTGCTCTTGCTCCCTTCCAGGAGGACCCTGGCTCCTGGCTCAGCTCCACCCCACCTTCCTTGTTCTACTCAAGAATGTTTAACTGAACTGACTTACTGACTAAACCTAGAGCATTTTGGTTTTAATCCCCCAATTCTCGCCCAGATAGAAGGACCTGCTGCTCATTTGCAAGAGTACTCTTGCCGTTGGTCCCCTCCCTCTGGTTCATAGTTTTACAATGAGATTCCTCCCTCAAGTCTTGCTGTCTACATAGAGTATCCCTCACTTTGCCGTATATCAAAGAGTGGGACCACATGAGTGTTTTTTGAAATTCCAGTGGGAATTCCTTCTTTTCTCATGCTGCTGTCTTCTTTGAGTCTGGAATCAGCTCACATCTTTCACAGGACCCTTGCCCAGTAACACAACCCCCAGGAAGACAGAGCGTGCATGCATACACACATTGCACAGGAGCCATTCCTTCTGTCCGCTGAAACCCGGCAGCATCCTCAAGACGGATTTCCCAATGCACCCCCGCAGGGGTTCTGGTGACGGTCCAGGAGGGGAATGGCCTTTCCATCAGTGTGAGCACACAGCACATCCCGCTCCCATGTAGGCTTCTGTAAACCACGTGGCAAAGTCACCTCTGACATCTTTCTCTGCTGGCAACTCTCAGATGGATCATGAACTCTGAAAACTCTGCTTTCACATCCTTTGGCATCACTTTAGACCCTGGCATTGTACTGGTACTTAGTAAATACTTACGGGGTGAATCTCAGCTGCTCAGAGCCTGCCACTAGGAAGTCTTTAAAGAAGCTGGTCCTGTCCAAAAAAAAAAAAAAAAAAAGAATAAATAAATAAATAAAGGCTGGTGCTGTCTCAGCAACATAAAGAAACAGGGATTCTGCATAATTATAAGCTAAGTGTCAGAGCCGCTTGGCAATGTTGAAATGTAGACGGTGTCGTTATAGTCTGTGTATTATATACAGTTTGAATAAATCTGCATCTTCAGGTGGGCATTTTGTACATCTTTGTTCTTAGTCTATGTATTTAACCATTTGTTAATATTTTATTCGGTGTATGTAAAGTACAGCTGACCAGCGATTACGATCCTGTTCTAGTGTACCACTTTCTCAGGAACGAGTACTTTGAATGAGGCTCAAAGCAGAGTCTTCATGAAGATATGTTAATGCCCTTCTTGATATGCATTTAGCAACTCAGTGTTTGAAAGCTCTTGATTTTCACTTTGAAATGAAATTCTCCCAGTAACACATGAAGATCTGGAGTTTTCTTATTTTTATTTCTTTTTCTTTTCCTTCTCCTTGTGCTGTGTCTGAATTCCTTAGTTCTTTCTCCTGTTATATGGCAAGTTTCCATCTCCTCCTGTAATAGAGCATGTTACTCATTCCTAATGATAGGTACCACCCTGAGAATGGGAATATTCATGAGATGGGCAGTGTTCGTCTCCGTTTCTCATTTACACCTTTTAAATATTTTTTGATGGTTGTCTTCACTCACCGACATCCTGCCTCTGAAGTGAGATAAAGCTTACTGTCATGTTTGCCAAAGGGGACACATTTGTTCTCACCACGAAGAAGCTCTGTGTTTTCAGAGTTCAGATTACAGACACCTTTAAAAGAGACCATCATTTTTGAATGCGGTGGCAGGCTTAGCCTGAATGCTTGCAAGGGTCGGCCTCAGGTGACTTTCTTTGTGTTGCTTTATGACACAACTTTATTTGTCATCATTCTTGGGGATCTGTCTTTGCTTTTTTTTTTTTCTTTAACATAGGCTCCAAGCCCAGCATGGAGCCCAACGTGGGACTTGAACTTATGACCCTGAGATTAAGACCTGAGCTCAGATCAATAGTCAGACGCTGAACCAACTGAGCCACTTAGGCACCCCTCTGTCTTTGCTTTTTTAAAGGTAGCAACACTGATTCACATTTTTAAAAATATCAGTTGGAGACCAAATATAAGTTAAGAGCTACTGAATGTTGTTATTTGAGGCTTTTCCCATGAGAACTAGAACTACAGAAGTGTAATTGACAGTTCCATATAGAATAAAGAAAATTAACTTGATTCAGTAAGAGGCAATGGATAATTAACATTTGAGCTTCAGTTTCATAGAAGTTCAGGGAAGGGCGGAGAACACAAGGCTGTTGAAGGGTTTGTGGACTTGGGCAGGAGCAGGATGGGCATCAGGTTAGGACTCAGAACAGGGGTTCCCCGGGGAAGCAGATTTGAGAATGGGGAGGTCCGTGGTCAAAGCAGGGCTCTGGGGCCTCTTCCCGCCCCCACGTGTCTGCCAGGCTGCCTCTGTCCATTCAGCGGGGGACACTGAGGGCAGAGAAGCTGAGGCGGGGGGAGGCATGGAGCTGGCACAGGCTGCGGGCGGTAGAGACGGTCCTGACCCAGGACCCCGGCGATGGGAGGAGAGGAGGCTTCAGTAAGATGAGCTTCGCTACAGCTGCAGTGGATGCAGCTGGGGATCCACCGCCAGGGCCAGCGGGGGTCAGGGATGGGAAAGTACGCAGAGGGGACATCAAGGGTAGGGGCTTCTTCTAATCCCGCCTAGTGGGATTCCTGCCGAAGGCCGGCCAAGGACACGAACACCTAAGGATTGCTGAGGGGCCTGATCAGGTGTCAAGCCTGGGGGATTCTCGCTCAGTGGGTATAGTGGGATTCTGCCTAAAATCGGGCGAGACAGGTGGAGGCTCAAGGATGGGGCTTCAATGAAAAGAGGGCTCAGAGGAGTTTGGTCAAGGACAGTCTTTGTCACTGGGGCGAATGGCTGGACAGGGAGCTGGGAGAGGGGCTGAGGGCGGTGTTCTGTGGCCCCCCACCCTGCCGGCAGCAGCCATCTCCTGCCCCTCTGCCTTGCTGCCGCTCTCCCCATGCTCATGGACCCCACTGAGCAAGCAGACCGTCTCCACCAGGTGCTTCTGTGGGAGCGCTCGTGAGAGTTAGCGCATGGGTACCACACCGCGCATTAGATTCTGCAGCCGTGCTGAGACCCACATCTGCTCCGGTCGAACTGGAAGCCACTAGCCGCGTGCGGCTTTGAGCAGCTGAGGGGTGGCTCCTGGCCAGGAATGTGTGGTGGGCAGCATAGTGACCTCCCCAGAGATGCACCTGCCTGATGGCTTGTGAAGGCTGAGCTTATGTGGTAAAAGGGGGATTGAGGAAGCCAATGGAATAAAAGTTGCTAATGGACTGAACTTACAGTGCAAGATGGTCCTGGATTCTCCAGGTGGGCCCGATGCAGTCACGAGCACCCTGCAATGTACAAGGGGGACAGGGAGGCTGTCAGAGCGGGGCAGGGTGAGAGGGTATCCACTGGCCATCGTGGGTTTTGAGGATCCAGGGGCCACGAGCCCGGGAATGTGGGCACCTCCAGAAGCTGGGAGGGGCCAGGAAGGAATTCTGTCCTAGAAGCTCTGGAAAACCATGTAGCCCAGATGGCGATTGTAACCCAGAGAGATCTGGGCTGGACCTCTGACCTCCAGAACTGCACGCTTGGACATTTGTGCTATTTTGTCCACTAAGTTTGGGGTAGTTTGTTACAGCAGCAATAGAAAACTTATACAGTGAGATCTATGTGGAATTTGACAAACAAGTCAGAGGATCATAGGAGAAAGGAGGGAAAAACCAAACAAGATGAAACCAGAGAGGGAGACAAACCATAAGAGACTCTTAATCTCAGGAAACAAACTGAGGGTTGCTGGAGGGGAGGGGGGTGGGAGGGATGGGGTGGCTGGGTGATGGACACTGGGGAGGGTATGTGCTATGGTGAGCGCCATGAACTGTGTAAGACTGATGAATCACAGACCAGTACCCCTGAAACAAATAATACATTATATGTTAATAAAAAATTTTTAAAAAACTATAAAAGACCACTAATTCAAATGAATACATGCACCCTTATGTTTATATCTGCATTATTTACAATTGCTAAGAAATGGAAACAGGCCAAGTGTCCATCAACTAATGAATGAATAAAGAAGATGTGGCATTATATTCAAGGGAATATTATTCAGCCATAAAAAAGTTATTAACTCTTGGGCACCTGGGTGGCTCAGTCGGTGAAGTGTCTGCCTTCGGCTCAGGTCATGGTCCCAGGAACCTGAGATCAAGCCCCACATCGGGCTCCCTGCTCAGCACGAAGCCTGCTTCTCCCTCTCCCACTCCTCTTGCTTGTGTTCCCTCTCTCACTGTGTGTCTCTCTGTCAAATAAATAAATATAATCTTTAAAAAAAAATAAGTTATGAACTCTTACCATTTGCAACCACATGGATGGGGCTAGAGAGTATAATGTTAAGGTAAATAAGTCAGTCAGAGAAAGACAAATACCATATGATTTTACTCATTTGTGGAACTTAAGAAACAAAACAAACCATCAAAGAAAAAAAAAAGAGGGAGAGAGATAAAGCAAGAAACAGACTCTTAAGTATAGAGAACAAACAGATAGTTCCCAGAGGGGAGGTGGGTGGGGGGATGGGTGAAATAGGTGATGGGGATTCAGGAGCGCACTTATCTTGGTGAGCAGTGAGTAATACATGGAATTGCTGAATCACTATATTGTACCCCTGAAATGAATATAACACTGTATGTTAACTATGGTGGAATTGAAATAAAAACAATATAAAAAGGGGGAAAAAAAGAAAACGTATACAAAACTACATTTTAAATTTTATTTCGTTGTCTTTACTGTACATGTGAGGAGACCCTGCGGCTGGTGGCCCCTTTGCCCTTCAGCACAGCGAGGCTCCCGGCGGCCTGGTGCCCCCAAGGCAGAGACAGCGGTGCCATCGGCGACCCTGTCCGGTCTGGGACAGATGTTTCCCACCTGGAAACCCTCCCCATCGTTTTCTTGTCACCTTTCTGTTTGGCATCTCCTTTCCAGCTACTCCGCCCCTTGATCGGAGGGAGAAGCCCGCGGGCTGGTTCCCTTGGGGCCCTGGGTACCGCGGGCCTGTGTCCCCGGCAGGCTCTCGGGGGAGCTGACACGAGCCAGGGGCATCGTCCTCTGGATGTGAGGCTCTTCCACGGGCCACAGACCGAGCAAGAAGGCCAAGGGGGGCCCCCCCGTGGGCAGGAACAAGGCTCAGGGCGCCGCAGGCAAGGGCTGGCCGTCTCAGAAACCCCTTGGAAGCAGAAACGAAAGCGAACAGAACAAAGCAAAACCTAGAGGTGCTGACCGGAACGGTGGCCCTGCCTCCCGCATCTTATCACATGAGCGGGCGGGCGGGAAGACACTTTGGGGTGCTCAGGGCGCCCATTTCATCCGAGAGGTCAAAACCTGAACTGCTCTCGGCCGAGTGCCAAATTTTGCAGGTGGAAGAGCAACCATGTGGTCTCTGTAATGACCACTTGGACTTTGGGCTCTAGCTCAATAGCTGCTAAAGCCGCCCTGTTTGTTTTTACCATTAAAATGGGATGAAGCCAGAGGGGAGGTGGGTGCGGGGTGGGGGACATAGGGAAGGGAGTGGTGATGAGCACTGAGAAATGTGAACCACTACATTGTGTCCCTGAACTACTGTAACGCTGGATGTTAATTATGCTTCAATGAAACATTTAAAAAGTGATTGAGTCAAAAAATGCCTTATATTCCCCCCAAGTAGGTCATATTAACTCCTTTTTAAAAAAATGCTTTCTTTACATTAGTATGAAAGCAATTACTTGGTAAATGAGGTGGAAAATGAGGGAAATATACCGGAAATATATAGAGGAAAACATACAGAGGAACATATAATCAATCACTACATGAGAAAGATCATTAGTAATGCTTTCTTACAATAGTTATTCCGAGTCAAAGCAGATATTTGGAAAAATATCTTTGGCCTGTCTTGGCCTGAGGCTGGATCAGGGAGGGCCACACCAGCCATGTCCGAGGGTGTAGACTCTGTCACGTTTAGACAATGGGGAGACTGGAAGGTGTGCAGCAGGGCGGTGGGTAACTGGATGCATCCAGGAAGATCCCTGGGCCTGCAGGGTGCAGCATGGATTGGAAGGGGGAAATGGAGTCAGGGATCCCACAGGAACCCGGGAAGGGGTGGGGATGGGGAGTCTTAAGGCGGCAGACAAGAGCCGTATAAGGGCAGTCTTCGGGAATCAGTGATTTGCCGAGTGTATTGTATGGAGGACAAAAGATGCACCCACAGTTCACATGTTATAAATGACCCCGGGAGGAGGCAATCCTGAATAGGCATTTTCTAACTCGGCTCCTCCCCTCTCCCTAAGACAACTCTTAAAAGTAGAACCACTGAGTCAGAAAGATGGTTGAGCTCTGAGGGGGTACCAAACCCCCCACGTCTGCTTTCCTGCCTGAGTTCAGAGCTAAGAAGAAGGAGGGCCAAAGGGGTGAGTCAGACAGCGACCCTGGTGGAAGCTTTATTCCCTACATGTGTGAAGCAACAAGGTCCTCCCAGCACTGGGCCTGGACTTAGGGGGACCCCCACCCCTGTAGACACGCGGCTCCCTGTTGGTTTGGGCCTGGGGAGTGGAGCAGCATGCATGCTGCCTCTGTCCACTCCATTTCCAGGGAAGGTGCAAAGGGCCAAGTTAAGCAGACTCCAGACTTGGCCATGTCCCACCTGCCATGGGGAAGAGTCCTTGAGGGGTGGGCTGTAGCCACGACAATTTAGGATCTTCATGGAAACCAAAGCAGGGGCAGAATTGCTTCCCCACAAAAGCAAGGAGTTCGATGCCTGCCGTCAATTTGACATCTTTATAGGCATGGGACACCTGTTGGACAAGATCTTGGACTGAAGGGTATGTCATGTCCCAGGAATGGAGTCTGGAAGGGGAAAATCGTGACTTGCAGTGGAGAAACCTGGCTGGAACCACTTGACCACGTGATGAGGATTGACATGGCTGGTGGTGTCTTGTGGACATCAGGCACCCTCACTCCAGTCTAACGAGGAAACGTCAGGAAGCCCCTATAGGGCACTCTGCAGGAGTCTTGACCTATACCCTGCAGACCGTCGGCTCATGAACTACGAGGAGGTGATTGGACATGACAGGTCAGTGGGAGCCTGGATGGGAGCCTGGACCAGAAAGGGGCAGAAGCTAGAAGTCCCAATAAAGTCTGAGGTCTAGTTAATAGTACTGTCCCCACGTTGATTTTGTTTTTTTCCCAAAGTGCTTGGCAACATAAGGTGTAATGGGGACAGCAGGTGTGGGCTGTACCAACAGCATTTTCACAATCTTCCAGGGATTCCAAAGTCATCCTAAAATAAAAGGTTTATTTAATTAAAAAGAACAGCATGGTTTAATTGGCGAGTTGGAGAGGAATGCCGGGGCCCCATGAAGGTTTCTAAGGCCGTGTCCGTGTATGAGCGAGCATTTCATTCTGAAGAACTGGAAGGGGATTCTCTGGGAAGGTTTGAATTTACATTTCGTGAAGATAACTCTGGTTGAAGTTTAGAGCATGGGAGTGGAGGTCGGGGATTAAGACCAGTGTGGTAATGAAAGTGTGGAAATGAAATGTTATGAGCATCTGACCCAAGGCCAGGGTGATGGAGCGGGGAAAGGAGGGAGGAGACCCAGGGGAGCCAGCTTACAGGGGTAAGTATCCGGGCTTGGTAACCGACCCCACGTGACAGAAGAGGAGGCAGGGGGCACTTGGCTGGATGTGGGGGCCGCTAACCTGATGTGGAGAAGAGCAGCAGGCCGGGTGCCACAGACTGGATTTGGTAACTGCGATATTGGGGGAATATTCACACGGGAGCCTCAATCTTCGCTAGAGCGAAGGAAGGCTCTGAGGGCATAGGAATGAGGGCTCCTTATTAGAGTGTAGACGGAAAAGGTGGTCAAGCTCACAAAGTTGAGGAAGATGACATTGGAGGGTGGAGAGAGGGAAAGGAGCCAGAACAAGGAGAAAGTGAGGATGAGAGCGAGAGAGCAGTGTTGGGGAAGCCAAGGGAGGAGGCGGTGCCCAGAGCAGGTCCTCCTGCAAATATCCACTGCTCCTTGGCTGACTCTGGGGCTCCCGAGTCCTTTCTAACTGGAGGCTCTACCAATGGCATTTTAATTGACAAGCAGTTTTATTTGTGTGTCACTTCCCAGATGAGAGAGAGATGCAGGATAGATCCCCTAAGCCTTCTATCAGTATACCAGAAAATACTCTTCCCACGAGATTGATTTCCTCTAGGGACTTATCTTTAATCTGGCAGCAGAGGCAAAGCACGGCTCGCTGTTCCCAAAGCTGCATTTATACACGTTCCCTGGATGTCCTAGAGTTACATCCTTTCATCCAGGTACAATTATTGCCAGGTTCCCATTGGCATCAGAAGCAAAACCCTTCGGTCCTCAGCAAGGCCAGTGGAAGAGGAGGCCTGGGAAGGCAGGGGTGGGGTGCATGGGCTGGAGGCTGCCTTCGGGCAATGGAAGGCACAGATATGGCAGAAGTGATGATGAGAGTTTGCTGGCCACTCTCAGGAGGTCCGGCCCAGAAGTAAGGACTCCCAAAAAGAACCATATGCTGGCTAGATTCCAACCTGGAAATCAGGCCAGGCTGGTGGAAATACCTGATCTGCTCATAGGTTCTAGGGAAATGTCCCAGGTCCAGGGCGTCTAGAGGGGTTCTGGGGCACAGAAAGGCAGACCATTAAATGTAGACTCCGAAATCTCTAGGACCAGAGTGCTAGGCTGGGAAACTAGGCAAAACTTAAGGAAAGAGGAAACTGCCACTCTCTTGCCTCCCTGTGATAAATTTCATGTGCAGACAATCAAATCTGAGCTCTCCAGGGTCTGAAGGGAAACTGAGGAAAGGTTGCAGATGTCTGTTCTCCCCCAGGCAGGACTGACCCAGGGGGGATTAAGCTGTGGCTGGCCAGGGGACCCAGGCAGGGACTGACACTGACCAACTTCCCAGCTGCTGGTAATGAGGGACTGCACCTAATGTCGGGTCTGTTTTGGCTCGGTCGTTGTGGTCACTGTGACAGCCAAGCTGGGCTGAATGTTGCAGACTGTGATGACCCGAAAGCCGTCCAGGTCAAGTACTGGAGGTCTGGGCATTAATCGTCGGCCCGTGCGCTCCAGTTTAGACCTGCACAATTCAAGCTGCATTTGCCTGGGCACGATAAACAGGGTCCCTAGGGAGTGGGTGGGAGCGGAGTGTGCAGACAGAGGCCAACTGGCCTACTTTATCCCATTCAAGTGTACCCGGGAGCTGGGAAGCTTGCTGTATTTAAATTACCCACTACCTCTTTCTTTTTGTCTTTTTAGACATAAGGTCCTTCTCTATTGCTGTCTCTGGGTTTCCTCTCAAATCAGGTCTTCTTGTAATTGCACGGCTCATACAATGGGAACCTTCTATAGAGCTGCAAGGAATTTCTATACATCTTTTCAAGTGTAAATTTAGAAAAACCTGATTCAGGGTTATTACAGTTGCATAAGTATCCAGTCTAATTCACCTTCAATAAAAGATTCAGATAAAGTTGTTAAATGAGTTCAACCAGAGCAGAATGATCCAAAGAGGAAAAAAGAGAAAAAATCACAAATCTTTTTTTCAAAAAGAAAAAAAAAAAATCACAGCCCTTTTGAGTGCTCAATACAAAGGCTAAACACACAGCTTGCAAGGAAGGGGCAAAGCGGGCTTGTTTACTTCTGCCTAATTGCACACAGCATCCTGTGTTTATACCCACATGGGACTACAGACAACAAGAAATGTAAATGCACATCCCTGCACCAACATCAGAAAAGTGACCATTCCTCAGAGAGATCCACACATGCCATAAGCCGAGCGCCTGTACCTGGAGGCTGCCCTCCGAAGACATCCTGAGCCCCGGCGGGAGAAAATGCAGAAGTCCTGTTTCTTTCTTCGTCTGTTTATTGCGAAGCTGCGAGCGGGGCAGGTGCTCTCTGGCTATGAAGACACAGCCTTGACAGATAGTCTTCCTGTCTGGTGTGTTGACTTGCCCAAGGACATTCTCTGTTGCACTGAAGGCTGGGAGCACCCACCTTGAATCCCCACAGGATCCCATCTGGGACCCTCCCCAAATCGGCAGTCAACTTCACTCCCCACTCCAGGGCTGTGGAAGCCGAGTGGGTGTCTTATATCACCCTGGGGTTAGCTTTGGACGATTGTTCTCATTTTACCCCATGAAGAATCTTTCGGGCTGTCCCCTCAGTACTTCCGGCCTTCCATCATAGACCATCAGCTGCAGGGATCAGGTGTAAATCAGATTGTGTAGTACGCACAAATGGGCACTGAAATAATTTCTGGTCACTGCTCGGACTATTCAGATGCACCCATGCACACAAGACCAATGCTGCGTGCAGCCCAGTTTCTAACGAGTGTGTTTCAGAAGAGTAGAGGCAGTTGGTGAAGGCCCTTAGATCATTGGGGGCCCTGGTGGGCAACCTTGTTAGGACAGGGACGGGCGGCCAAGGAGGCCAGATCACTAGGAGGACCCATTGTGTATGCTGCATCCTGGAGGAGGGGCTGCCAAGGTACCCATCCCTCAGGCTTCTCTGATGGTACTCACAGCATCTTCTAGAAGGCCAGGCCAATGGCAACAGGTGGGACAGATAGCTATGTTGGACCTGGCTTACTTGTCCTTCTGTCTCCTGCACCTCTCTCCCTCCTTCTGCCTCTTGGCAGATCAACAAAAGCACTAAATTTAGGATGCAGGTGGCTCTGCAAGGTGGGAGGGGCCATGTGACTTCTCTCCCTCCCCCTGGAGGCAGGGGCTCCACTTGACGAGAATCTGAGTGGCCAGCCAGGTGAAGTCAGGTCCGAGGGATTAAGTTTAGAAGATACAGCCCGAGTCAATTAGCACCTCAGCCTGAGACCTTGACACTAATTTATTTGTGCGTCCCACCGCTGTCTCTGCGCACGCTCCGTAACGATCACTTATCGCTTCCCAGTCCTGAGAAAATCACAGCTGACCCAAAGAACTGCAGTCACTGTCCCTGTCCACTGGTCAGGAGACACCTTTAACGAGAGGCATGCTAGCAGTGTGAGCCTTTTGAGTGCTTTAATTAAAAAAATAGCAATAAGAGCAACAACTAGATATTGAAATTATTTCTTGGGATTTGGGTCTATGATAAGCAGCTCTTTAAAATAGTTGATTTTTAGGGGCGCCTGGGTGGCTCAGTTGTTAAGCATCTGCCTTCGGCTCAGATCATGATCCCAGGGTCCTGGGATCGAGCCCCCGTTCGGGCTCCCTGCTACGCGGGAAGGCTTCTTCTCCCTCTCCCACTCCCCCTGCTTGTGTTCCCTCTCTCGCTGTGTCTCTCTGTCAAATAAATAAATAAAATCTTTAAAAAATATAGTTGATTTTTCTAACATGCTATCTTGATTTTCATTAAGTAGTAAAATGATCCCAACTAAACCTAAATCAACTATTTTATTTTGAATTTTTTATTTTTCCTGGATATGTATGTGACACTGAAAACATATAAAATAATGGGCATGCATTGAATTTTAATAAGGAAAAGGGCACGTTCTGTTAAAAATAAATCTTCCTGAAACTTGGTACCATGGACAAAAAAAGGCAACTGTCATTCAGGGATATAGACAGTTTCTTAGTCTTTGACTAAGAAATTATTTTTTTCTAAACGTAAAATAAGTTTTTAAGTATTATGCTAGAAAATAATCAGAGATGTTCCAAATTATATACATAAGGATGTTTGTTACAGTATTTTTAAAAGCAGACACAACTTCTAGATCTAATAAGACACTGGCTTAATAAATAACAGTCCACTATGAACTCATTGAAAACTGCATTGTCAGAGATTTAATGACGTGGTGAAATGCTTAGCTTAGTTTATTAAGTTAGAAGAGTAGGTTACATAACAAAATGTGCCTTACAACCTGAAAGTTGTAGGAAAAATGTATATACATGTGCACCTGTGTGGCTCAGTCAGTTAAACATCTGACTTTGGCTCAGGTAATATCTCAGGGTCCTGGGATGGGGCCAGGTGTCAGGCTCCCTGCTCAGTGGGGAGTCTGCTTCTCCCTCTCCCTCTGCTCCTCCCCTCTGTTTGTGCTCTCTTTCTCAAATTAATAAAATCTTTTTTTAAGATTTATTTATTTATTTATTAGAGAGAGAGCATGAGATGGGGGAAGGGCAGAGGGAGAAGCAGACTCCCCGCCGAGCAAGGAGCCCGATGTGGGACTCGATCCCGGGACTCCAGGATCATGACCTGAGCCGAAGGCAGTCGCTTAACCAACTGAGCCACCCAGGCGCCCTCAAATTAATAAAATCTTTAAAAAATGTATATACAACCAAAGAAAAGAGAGTATATAGAATTTTTTAAAGGTGATTATTTTGGAATAGTTTAATGACTAATTATTTTCATTTTCTTCCTTGCACTTTCTTTTTCCCAAAGCTACAATAAGGACACATTAAATTTTGTCAGCAAAGAATTACACATATTATACAAAAGTTAAATCTTCACATACAGTATTTATTTCTGTTTAACAGCATTATGAAGTATTGCTGACGTTCATTATACTGCATATATTTGAAGTGCACGATTTTATAAAGTCTTGACATATGGATACACTTGTAAAACTAGGACCACAATCCAGAGATGAATGTATCTATCATTGCTGGATTCCTCATGCCCCTTGACAATCTCTCCTTCTCAACCTTTCCATCCTCTGTCCTACTGCTCTGCTTTCTGTTACTCTCTCACTTTAGATTAGTTTGCACTCTCAACAATCTTATATAAATGGAATCATAAATAGTATGCATACTTCTTTTGTCTGGGTTATTTCACCCAGGATAGACATTTTGAGATTATTCCAAGTTCTGTATTAATAGGGCCATTTTTTCATTGCTCAGTAAAATATCATTATAAGGATATATCAGTTTGTTTATCCATTGACCTGTTGATGGGCATTTAGGTTATTTCCAATTTTGTTAATTTTAAAAAAGCAAGGATCAGTATTTGTGTACAAGCCTTTGTCGGAATGTATGTTTTCAATTCTCTTGTGTAAATATATACCAGAGTAGAATGGCTGGATCATATGCTAGTTATATTTATACCTTTGAAGAATCAGCCATATTTGTTTCCAAAGTGGTTGTAACATTTTACATTTCTAATAGCAGTGAATTAGAGTTACATTTGCTCTATGTCCTTGCCAAAATTTTGGTATGGTCAATTTTATTTTTAAATTTTAGCTCTTCTAATCTAAGTGTAATGACATTTCATCCTGGTTTTAATGTGTTAGCATTTTCCTAATGATTAATGATGTTGAACGTCTTTTCATACACTCACTGACCCTCCATATATCATTTGGGGAAGTGTCTTATCAAATATTTTAAGAAGAGAATATTTGCATGATACCAGCATTATCCCGATACCAAAACCAGACAGACATGTTACAGGAAGAGGCAGCTACAGATAAATATCATTAATGAGCATAGATGCAAACATTTTAGACAATATTTTAGCAAATCTAGTAGAACAATATTAAAAATAGCAATGTATGATAATCAAGTAGGGATCATTCCAGAATGCAAGGTATGTTTAACATAAGTCATGTTGACCAACTAAGAAAGAAAGACTACATGATAATCCCATAAGATACAGAAAAGTCATTTAGCAAAATCTAACACGTACTCTTCATAAAAACTTTCAGCAAACTATGAATAGAGAGAAGTTGCTCAACTTGATAAAATGTACCTCTGAAGAAACATCATACTTGGTAGGGAGAGACTGGATAAGCTGAGGAGCAAGAATGGGATGCTTTCTCTACCACTTCTATTCAACATTGTACTGGAGGTATAACCAGTGCAACAAGGCACAGAAGAGAAATAAAATGCATTCTGATCAGAAAGGAAGAAACTGTCTATATCCCTGAATGACATGATTGCCTATGTAGAAAATCCTGAGGACTCTACCAGAAAACTTCTATAACTAACAAATGAGTTTAATAAGGTTGCAGGATAAAAGATCAGTATATACAAATCCATTATTATTTCCATATTCTAGCATTGAACAATTGGATTTTCAAATTAAAAAAAAAAAACACCATTTACAATAGCATTGGAAATATGGAACATTCAGGGAAGGATCTTAGAATAGAGGTGAGAGATCTGAAAACTGAAAACTAAACACGGTTCATAGAAATTCTAAGAGCCCTAAATAAATGGATAGACAGACCATGTTCATGGATCAGAAATTATCTCCCAAATTGCTCTATAGACTCTACTTAATTCCAATAAAAATCTAAGCATCCTTTTAGTTTGTAGAAATTGACAAACTGATTCTCAATTTCACATGGAACTTCAAAGGATCTAGAATAGCAAATATGAAAAAAAATAGAATAACAAATATGTAACAGCTTTGGATGGTGACAGATGGTAACTTCATTTATCATGGTGATCATGGTGATCAATTCCTGATATATATATCTGACTTTGGCTCAGATATATATATATATATATATATATATCTGATATATATATATCACTATGTTGTATGCCTAAAACTAATATTTGTTGTATGTCAACTATATTTCAATAAGGAAATAAATAAAAATAAAAACGCTGAAAAAAATAGAATAGCAACTACAATTTTTAAAAAGAAGAACAGAGTTGGAGGACTAGACTATCTTATTTCAAGACACATTATGAAGCTGCAATAATCAAGACAGTGTGGTGTTAGTGTAAAGACAAATAAACAGATCAATGGAATAAAGTAGACTCCAGAAACAGACCCACACATAGACAACTGAATTCCAACAACAGTGCGGTGTTGGTTCAGTGGAGAAAAGGTACCTTAAACAAATGGCAATACACATAAATAAAAAAGAAAAAGAAGGAAAAAGACCCTTCTTTTTATATCTTGCACCATACCGAAAACTGAATTCACAAAGGGTCATAAATGGGAGTGTAAATCTAAACCATCAAAGAAGAAAACACTGGGGAAAGCCTTTGTGATCACAGGTTAGGCAAGATTCCTTAGACAACAAAAGGACAAATTAATAAATTGTATTTTATAAAATGAAAACCTTTTGCTTTTTCAAAAGCATTCTTTAGAGACAAGAATAAAAACCACAGACAGGAAGAAATTATTTGCAAATCACCTATCTGATAAAACACTCATATCCAGAATACATAAAGAACTCTTAAAACTTCACAATAAGAAAACAAACAGCCCATGTAAAAATGTTCTGTGTTTATCTTTAAAATTATAGTTAACCATTTGATACATGTCAAGGCATTGTTGTCATTTCAAAAATTAGCTACTGAGTCGGAAGTAAAGGCCTACAGGTAGTTTTTCATGCTTCAAATAACTGGCAGCTGAACATTTACTGAAAATTCCTTTCTTCCCTTAAAATTGTCAGTGGAAGTAACAGAATACGAATCAGATATTCCAAGTATGTTTTGTGACTCACCAATTACTTCCCCTAGCTCAAGAGTATAAGACACGATTGGTGCAAAATATGCTTTAATCCCCTTGGGTAATTTTTTTGCAGCCTGTATGTTGATCAGGGCTCTCTGTGGAATGGAGACCGAGGGATGGGAAGGATGGGGAGAATGACACGACTCTCCAGTGTGGGTCAGGTCACAGCAAACCCGTAGGACTGTGGTGTGGTGGTCCATCCCAGGCTTCCAATGGACCATGGGCACGAAAGTAAATTATGATGCTTATATATCCAGACCCTCATGTTGATGATTTCTGTAAACTATTTATAAATGGTTGGGTGATTTTAGATTGTCTAGTAAATACAAGGGGAGGTAAATATGATAGAATATCATTCTTTTTTTTAATATCATTCTTAAGTTTTGATAAGATGACCGGCAAGTTGCACGTAGTGTTTATTTTGTCCTAAGCAGCTGCATATGCTGAGATGTGAACTTCCTTTGAAGCAAGTTCACTGAGTCCTGACATGTGACTGCTAATTACCCCAGAGGATGGAAACATGCTCTCTTTACCTGGAGTCTGGTGGGTCCTTAGCCAAGGGGGTGTTACTTCAGATTGTTTTGGCCAGTTGGAGTTGAAGATAAAAGCTGATATCAATAATTTTCTCATTGTACAGGAAATCTTGAGTGCGGCAGTGAACACACAATCAAGTTGATAAGAACAGATGTACAAATTCAACAAAATGCTGCTTTTTTCAAATTAGAACATTTCCTGTAGTTTGTGGTTTGCAGTAAGAGCAAAGGGTTCTAGGAAAGCAGGCACGTTCCCTTAGGTGAGATCCCAAGGTCATGACCCATAGGAAACGCAGAGGTCGGCAAGTTGTGGGTCTTTTTGCCTGCACTGGATAGTCCTCCTCCATGAACTCCTCCATGATCAATCATACAGCTGAGGAAACTGGACCAGGGCAAAACTGTGGTAGAGGGAAAGATGGTGCCAGGTCCCTCGGAGAAGCATTAAAGCCCATGGGCCTCGCTTTCTGATGGTGCTGTTGAGTCTCCTAGGTTTGTGTAGTAACATTTCAAGGCACAGCAATTTCCAGAAACAGAGTCGAATCCCTTGGTTTAACAGATCTTTCCTTCACTGGGTGGTTTGTTGTTAGCTCTGGAGGGCAGAGCATTGCCCCTGAGCAGCATGCAGCACTGAGCTCACCCTGGGCTTGCACTCTGCTCCTTGCTTGTTTGTGGAGCTTGACGGGGATGTCTGGGAGTCAGGTAGGGCCTTTTGAGAAAGAGGAGAGCAACTGATGTTTATTGCAGGCTCACCACCCATGTCAATAACAATTCTCCCCCCCCCCGACCTTTTTCTCCTTTTTACAACATGGAGAGGTGGGTTTTATTAGCCCATGTTATAGATGAGGACACTGAGGCTCAGAGGGCTTGGTTAAGTGAGGTATCTAAGTTCACAGAAACAGTAAGTAGAAAATACTGGAGCCAAAACTCAGGTTTGGGGTATTCTAAAGCTGGCTTTCTTCTTAGATTTATTCCCTGAATACTACACGTCAGGGGCTGTTCAAGGTGCTAGAAATATAACAAAGAATAAACCAGATAAAGTTTCTGCTCACATGGACCTTCCATTCTAGTGGGATGAGACAATAAGCAAGGTAAATAGAATATGGTATGTTATCATGACAGGTGCAAAGGATGAAATAAAGCAGGGAACGGTGATGAGAAGCACTAGGATGAAGGCTGGCATTTTATTTATTTTTTAGTTTTAGTTTTTAAGATTTTATTTATTCATTTATTTGAGAGAGAAAGAGAGCACAAGAGCGCAAGTGGGGGGAGGGGCAGAGGGAGAGAATCTCAAGCACACTCCACGCTGAGTGTGGAGCCTGATGCGGGACTCGATCCCAGGACCCCAAGATCATGACCTGAGCTGAAGTCAGACACTTCCCCAACTCAGCCACCCAGGCATCCCCAGGTACAAATTTTTTTAAATCACTTTATTATTCTGGTGCCTGAAGGATAAACTTTCTTGTTTCCATTGTATCTTCAGCCAAGTTACATTAGTAATGCCCTCCGGGGATGTCTGTATATTATGTTTGCACATTTGGTTTGTTTCACGGTTGCTTGAGATTATAATAGACTGATATTAAGTCCCAGACCCAAGACCAGAGTCTAACTCAGGCCCTTCGCTGCCACAAGACCCTTCTTCTGTAACTGGAATGCTTGCCATTCTCAGTACCGGTCTTTGCCCTGCAGCCTTTCTTCTGTTCCTGGTGGCCTTTCCTGAGTTGCTGTGAACCAGTTCACCTTCCAAAGGCTGAGCTGTTTAACCCCCCCAAGGCCAAGTGTCTTTCCCTCCATAGCCTGGGGCGCCCCTTCATTGTCACACTGATTGCTTCTGCTTGGCTCTTCCTTCTCCTCTGCCCCTGCTTTGTGGATGGCTAGTACCCCTGTGCATTCCATATGCTCCTCTCTACTGCTGCAGACCGAGGGGGATTCTGGAAGCCCTGTAGCATAGAACACAGCTCTCTTACAAGTACAAGCATCGCTGAGTATGAAACAACAATGAGCCGTACAGGCAATTGCCGGGTAGAGCTGGAATTACTGGAGTCAAAAAACAAAAAGCAAAGGAGCAAAGTAATGACAACCTCCATACATTGTCGACCCTTTACAACTCTGGTGCTTGAAGAACACGGTTGACTCCAGGCTTATGAGTCAATCAGTCATTTCATGATTTTTACAGTATTTCTGAGGAGATGATTAAATCCTACAAAGTATTTCCAAAAGAGAAGGGGATATATTTAGGCAGGCAGAGGGAAGGAAAGAAAGAAAGAAGGAAGGAAGGAAGGAAGGAAAGGGACAGAGGGAGAAAGAAAGAAACTGGATAGATTCTTAGCACAACTTACTGAGGACTACAATTGGAGTAGTGCAGTTCAAGATTTAATGAAAAATGAATTAATCCTTGCACCTGAAGGATGAGGGCCAGAGTAAATGCAATATTGTTTGCACCACACGACTTTTGAAACTAGATGGCAGATGTTTTTGGAAATTGTGCCCCCGATGGGGCTGATCAAGACGACAGTGTGTGGTGGGGCGATCTGGTCTACCTGGCATCGCTCAGCCCAGGGTCTGGGCTGTGGATTTTATTTCTGGTCATGAGAGCCACGTGGTCCAGGATGACTCACTCCTGACTACGTCCATGCTAAAACAATATTGACTTGATAGCCTCTAACTGCTCAATTTCCACGTTTTGCAGCCAGATAGAATTTCAGAGACAATAAGATAGGGAATAGAAGGACCCTAGTGGGAGAGGATGGTGGGGGGCTCCTCATTCTGTTCTTCATGGGGTCTCTGCCTGATCTTTGTCCTCATGCAATGTATCCCCACAATCCCTGGGAATGAGCAGAGCCCACTCCCCTGCCAGCTTTTTTAACTCAACTTTTCCTCCACCCTCACTCGTGCCGAGGATTTCAGTTCCAAATCGGTTTTTTGTTTAGGCAAGAAATAAAATATTGGGATGTTAACCTCTTAAAACTCTTGTTTTTATATGGATTTTAAATAGAAGAATCTCAAGCAAAACCTCTATTGATGAAGGTTTTAATGAATATCGTATAATCTTGAAAGACACATAATAGTTTTAAGTTTTATTTAGCATTATGGGATGACTAGGCATTCAGTTGATTATTATAAGGATAATACTTCTTTGGCCTTATTAAACAGATAAAGCATACATCTGTGAATTGAGGAAATGAGAGAGATTCACAAGTAGATGGAATGGACTTTTAACAGGATTTTGAAGTCAAATTGCATGAAGATTATCAAGGAAATAAGAATGGCTGATGATTTCACATATGAAATGGTTTAAGTCACCTTCACAGTTGAGAGCCCTTTCAACTTAAAGTGGATTATTTCTTCTCCACTATTCCCCCCATAGTGAATGCCAAAATGCTTTCCATTTTTCTCAATTACTGCATCCTTCTAAAATATGTTAAAGTAAGTGGGTCAGGATAGCTTTCCAAGTAGTTCAAAAGACCTTCCTCAGTTTGGACCAGGATCTGGAGCCCTTGCTACTCCAATGTGAATGGCTACTAAACAAGGTATAGATAAAACGCATCTTGGAAAATCCCATGACATTGCAATCCATGTAAATAGTCACTGTTTTCCCGGTGATCTCTGACATTATGAACAATATTTTCCAAGCAGATAAAATAGTTGTTTTTAAATATCTAGTGACCTTCCATTTGGGAGATATAAATAAATAAATTAAATAAAGCGTGTGTCAAAATCTCATTTGCTCACTGTTCTTGGTTAAGCCCAGCACGATGACATCCGTGCCGGCAAACCAGTCACCGATCCGGCTGACCCAGCCTCACGGCCTCTCCCGCACCGATTCTGGAGACACCTGTGAAGTGTGCGGTCTGGCAACATGTGCCTCAGGCCCCACGTTCTGCCCTGCGGTACCAATACTAGGGGTAGGCGTCCTGTTAGTCTCAATCAACACAGTCATGGACTTGTATTGGAACCTATTTGTTACATATGTGTTTATTACATATCTTTCCCCCACAGAATTGTAAACTCCATGAGAATAAAGATCTAGTCTGACTTCTCTAATCCGGTGGCTCTATTGCCTAGAGGAATACCCAGCACACAGTTGATATATAGCTGAACCTCAGTAAATACCTCTTGAGTAGGATAAATAACTTTGTGAAAAGACAGATAAAAATAATTTTTATATCTTCATGTTTCAAGTTCTGACATTCAGAAGGTGTTAACCGCTGAAGTATATGGGCACTTAAATTCTTAATTATTAAGGGATTGCTTGAACACATATTTAAGTAGTAATTTTTTCAAGATCCTTTATCTGGTTCCACATATTGAGGTGTAGCAGTGGATTAGCATCTGAAGGTGATACAATTAAAGATGCTTTCTCTTTGAGCTTGAGGCCAGTTTCTCTCGTTACAGGATCCTAAAGCAGCGATACCAGCTCTGTTTGGCAGGTCAGGCTTCCTGGGGAAAAGCACATCTTTTTTATTTGCATGGAAGATCAAAGATCACACAATCTGTCCTGGGATAATTATGCTGCTGATTACAAGACCCAACAGCAGAAAGAGAAGAAAGAAAGGTCGCGTGACTCATGCTGCCACACTGGGCAGACAGGTGAGGCCATACCAGGGCTACCCGTAAAACAGGGGTGGGTACCGTGGTCTTCTGAATCGAGGTGGAAAGTCACTCTTACCTGCAGAGATAAACACACACTTAACTCCATCCTTGACAGACACAAAGAAGTCTGGTTGTCAAATAAATATTGTACAAACACTGTTTGCCTGTGACTTCCGTTGATGTCTCCCAGTAAATGCTAACTAACTTCTGTTTTCCAGAGAATTCCATGTCATGGTCTGACATTGAGTTGTAGAGCATCCTACTCTCGGAAACCGTTAATAATGAACGAGACATTTGAGGCATCTTTAGTATTTCCCTTTAGAGTTCTCTCTGATGTGCTCTGACCTAAGATTTTGAAGGTTATTATTATTTTTTTTCGGAGAAGCTCTGTTTTAATACAAGCCTTATGTGCAATCCACAGAGATTACATCAGTTTCTTTTATGTGTGAGCTTCTCTCCTATTGAATAAATCTGTCTTTGTTTGGCAGTTCTGACTGCCTAGATGGGTAATGTGAGCCGGTCCAGGCTTGGCGGATTATCTGGTTATTTCGTTAATTAGTATCACATGGCACAGATCTTACACTGCCTCCAGGGGCATCAATGGGTCCAATTTCACAGGCAGCTTTTGGAGAAGGAAGCAGAACACCACAAGAGGAGGCATCACACAGGAGAGAAGAAATCCGTGGCTGCAGGGAAAGTGAACCATCCTGGGCATCCAGGGACCTGGCAATCTGGAATGGTTATGCTAAGCAGAATCCCAGGGAGGCTCCTGGAATTCTGAGTCTGCACCCTGCATCTCTCCCTGTCCCATCCTCTCTCTGGATGCAGGCTTCCCATATTCCCACCTGGAGAACTGACCCGCTCCTGTCTGCACAGCGTTTCCTTTCTCTTCCCTCCTGACCCCTGCCCCGCCTGAGCTCCCTCTGGGTCATGGCTTCAGATGGTTTTCACATCTCCATCTCTTGCTTCCACCACAGGTGAGCTGATCGCATGGTTTGGAGGATACAAGCCAAAGCGCTCTGTCAATGGCAAAGTGCAAATGAAGCGCAGAATGTGGATAAATGATCTATCCTCCCAACGACGTGTCTCAATATCCTGTGTGTTGTTGTTCAGAGACTGAACATTTACTGACTGCATATAGTATTTTATGCATCCCTCTTCGCATTTCAGGAGTATATGTTTGAAGGAATAAGTGTATAAAGTGAATTAACCCCCATTACGTTATGAAGTAGGTGGTCTAGTTGTGTGCATTTTACAGTGAATAAGTTGTGGCTCTGGTAGGTTGGATGACTTTCCATGCTCACCCAGCCAGAAAGGAGCCCTGGGTTTTAAATCAGTCGTGTTCTGCTTTGCTCAGTCATGCTCACTTATTTACGGCAATGACATCATACCTGTTGAGTAGGCTACCGGCCTCAGGGTCATCTCCGGGACTTCCTTTCCTTTGTCCCAGACATCATAGTAACAGTGTCCTGAATTCTCCCCGATGCCATGATACCGTTGCTTCTTCCCCCCTCCCGATGCCATCACCTGACTCGGATCCCAAGACTGACGCCTGCCTTACCCATAGGCTGTTCCATTAACCTCCTACCTGGCCACCTGATACTATTCTTTCTCCACTCCATCTGTTTTGCATATAGAAAAGTTCAGTCATCTCATTCTTCTCAAAATTTTCATTAACTCTGAATTAACAAACTGAGGTTTCTTCATTTTCCCACTGAATACACTCCACGACCTCATGTAGATCACCAATTACCCGTCTCGGCCTCTAGCAGGAGTCTATTCTGAGGGACATGCAGCCTGACTCTCCATGCAACTCCGAGTTCCTCTCCCTTCCCCAGACACTGCTGCTTTAGCGTTTCTGTCCCATCTTCCTCCACCATGGGTGTCTTCCAGGCTGATTTCTCCTGTGGAGCCTCTTCTACCTCTTCCATGAAGACTTCCCAGATCCCCCCAGGCAGAAACATATCAGAAATCCCCACAGCTAAAGGCCAACGAGCACATGAAAAGTCTTCAACATGACTTGTCATCAGAAAATCAAAAATTAAAACTGCCATGAGACCACTACATACTTCCTAGAATGGCAAAATTTTTTTAATTTATTTTTTATTTTTTAATTTTATTTTATTATGTTATGTTAGTCACCACACATTACATCATTAGTTTTTGATGTAGTGATCCATGATTCATTGTTTGCATATAACACCCAGTGCTCCATGCAGAACGTGCCCTCCTTAAAAATTTTAAAAGACCCCAAACAGCAAATATTGGAGAGGACCTGGAGAAAAAAAATCAGAATTCTCACACGTTGTTGACGGGAAAACAACATGGTACAACCACTTTAGAACCATTTTAGAAAAGCTCTGGCAGTTTTCTTATAACACTAAACCTTCCTAGTCATTCCCTAATTAGCATTTACCTAAGGGACACGAGGGTATGCATTCACAGAAACACTTGCGCAGGGGCGACTGGGTGGCGCAGTCCGTTGAGCATCCGTCTCTTGGTTTCAATTCAAGTCATGAACTCAGGGTCATGGGATTAACCCCTCGTTGGGCTCCATGCTCAGCATGGAGTCTGCTCAGGACTCTCTCTTCCTCTCCCTCTGCCCCTACCCCCCTTCAAATAAATAAATAAATCTTAAAAAAAAAAATTTGCACAAAAATGTTCATAGTAGCTTTATTCGAAATAGACAAAAACCAGAAACGGTGTAAGTGGCCATCAGTGGAAGAAGGAAGACATAAATTCTGGTACATTCATACAATAAAATTATACTCAGCCATAAAAAAGAACAAGGTATTGATGTGTGCAATAACATGGGGTGGTAGCAAACAACATTGTATAGGGTGAAAGAAGTCCCACAAAAGAGTGCGGACTTCATGAAGTCCCGTAGTGGGCAAAACTGATCTGTGGTAGAAAACGCCAGCATCGGACCTGTGGGAATGAAGATGTGGTTGACTGGGAAGCAACCTCCGGGCTTTCTGGGTGATGGTGATGATCTGTATCCAGACAGGAGTTTGGGATCCAGGGGTGCATGTGTTTATCAGAGCGCAGTGAATATGTGCTTAAGACACGTGCATTTCATGATAGGTAAAAATTACATTAAAAGAAAAGAACATGTACACAAATATCGAGTCTCATTACTCTTATAGATATGAAGTTTTTAGCAGGAACTGTGCTGATGTATGCAACATATTTTAAAACGCATCAAAGATAAACAGTTTGATGGATGGAGGGAGGTATGGATTGATGGCTATATATGTGAAAAAGTAGGTATAGTAAAATAGTAATGGTAGAACCTAGGTGGTGCGTACACGGGGGTTCATGATAAAATCCAGTCAACTTCGCTGTCTGTTTGAAAATTTTTGTCAAAAAGCGTTGAGGAAACATGAAATCCCATAGCAATCTTCTTTCACTGCTTTTGGGATTTTTGATGTCTCTCTTTAATGTTCTTCAATTCCCCATGCACAGTGCCCAAAATATGGCAACAATCAATAAATGAGCAGTTCTCAAAGTGTGGCCTGCGCATCTACGCTGAGAACTTTTCAGGGAGCTACAAGTTCAAACCACTTCCATAAAAATACTGAGATGTGAGACATCATTTGCTTTTTCAAAACTTATTCTTTTTTTTTTTCCTTTATTTTTTTTATTTTTTTAATTTAATTTTTTTTTTTTTAAGATTTTATTTATTTATTTGAGAGAGGGAGAGAGCACAAGAGGGGGGAGCGGGAGAGGGAGAAGCAGACTCCCTGCTGAGCAGGGAGCCCGATGCGGGACTCGATCCTGGGACTCCAGGATCATGACCTGAGCCGAAGGCAGTTGCTTAACCAACTGAGCCACCCAGGCACCCCAAAACTCATTCTTTTATAAGTGTGCAGTGGAAATGTGTAGAGGCTACATGATTTGTGGTATTGCAATAGATTAAGTGCAAAGCAGTTTGAGAATCCAGCTGTCTTCCA